>NC_066838.1:3711100-4011100 GCF_001640805.2 Lates calcarifer | reverse complement strand
ACTGCACACTGAAACATTAGAGGCCACAAGGGAAAATAGCACCATAACAGAAGATTTTGCTTACATAATACCTTATGAATTACTTCCTCTTTCTAGATAAATAGAAACCCTGCCCACAGGACAGTTTCACAACATCAAATTGTGTTTCATCACATAGAATGTCTAATCAATATGCACACAATCCACTGGAGTAAAGTTCTGGAATTTAACATTATTTGACTTGACTGGCAATGTTTACCAAACCTCTTAATGCTACTTTTATGAATTTTGAGCGATGAAAGTTATGCTTCTATGTAATGTCTATTAAAACTCAGCTGTTATAAAAACTGTTGGGTTGTGATGAAGTTTTAAAATTGAATATCTCTTTGTAATCATTCCAAGAGCACGAAGTTGATGATGAGTGAATTGTGACTTAACACAGACACACATTATCCACTGTAAGAAGCACATGTTCCACTTGATGTTGATACAGTAATTTAGTTTCCTCTACGGCAACATTATATTTCAAATAATGTTGCAAACTGAAGCTTTCTATAAACTCTGTTATCTGCCTGAACCTATGCCCTTGACCCAGTGCTCCATCTCCACCCTTCAAAAGTTATAACACTTTCTATGTAATATATTAACCAGACACACATTTTCTTCTCAGGAGATGATTCACCTTTCCTTGTGTGTCCCCTGCAGAGCTCTGCTGTCTTTTTGTTTCTTTTGTCCCCTCTCCCTCACTCTGCTCCGTCTCCCTGGGTGTCAAAAAAGGCTGAGCCACTTGTCTGCGCTTAAAACACTTGGTCATCCATCAGTCAAGATGGCCAGCCAATCACCTCCCCAGCTGTCCTCAGACCCCACCTGCTGCCATTCTGTAAGTGGCAGGAAAAATAATTATGGAGATGGAAGAGACAAGCGTAGGCTTGCATAGGGTGTTTAATGGCTCTGCCAAGGTGGTATGGCAGTGTGTTTTATCATAGCCTCAGTGGTCACTCACATGGAGATTTGCCTGTTATACAGACAGAGATATACTAATGATAAGCTGTTATGCAAGGCTATATAATTATGAGACGTTATTTTATTTGTACATTATGCTATGATAACAAGACTTAATCATTGCGTAATCATTGTAAATGACTGCTGCAACAAGTTTAATAGGCCTTTCTTTAAAGATGCACATAGTATTGACATTCTCTGTAATTTTCCTTGTAGTGGCTTTAAATGACAGCCTTGTCAATAAATACAGGTCAGAACTGCAGATGTGTAAATATTTCAAATTGAAGGATAATTGATGTTTACATGTTATTAATGCTTGAAGCTGTGTGACCCTACAATGGTCTGGAATAAACTTTCAACTGTAATGATGGCAATGCAGATAAATTACACTCTCTAAATATAGAGGTTTGAATGGCACATTAACATATTTTGCACCATTTCATATCTGTAATTACACTTCATACATGCATTAGGATAATGCACTTATGAAACAACATTTGCATGGATTTCTAATAGAATATCTAGAAAATAGGCTACATTCATCATAATGAAGCTTTTATGTCTGTGAAAAGGCTGTTTCACACAGACATAATGAATAAAACCATTAGGCCATCATCCTCTGAAGTGCTAATGTTAAATCACTCAAAGCACCTTAAAAGTAATTTGTATGCTCTTCACTGACAGCCTGTCATCCCGGATATGTAATGGGCAGTGCGGTCTGCAGAAACAGAATGCAGCCAGGTGCCTCATGGTGTTGTGTGTGCTTTGACAGTGACTGACAAAGATTACACCATAATTAGAGGAGGGTCATAATACTGCCCTGCAGCTCAGCAGGAGGAGCAGCCTCACTCCTCTCAGACAAGCAAAGCCTGCCCATGTTAGTTATGTTGATTGGATTGCCAGACACCATGCCTGCAGGGTTATCATTTCTTATTACTTTAGACTTGATAGCTAGGTATTCATGCAGAGGCATCAGCGCTGAAACAAACTAACACATTTTAACCTGTTCTGATCCAAAGTTCCCCTGGTTTTGCTGTCAAGTTATCACTGGTTGTTATCTCATCAACCCTCTAAACACTGATCTCACTGCATAAAAATGTCAGTGGAGAAAGTTATGGTTGGCAGCTGTCCACTGTGAGTACAGGGGACCTGGATGTAGCTAACCTGATGCTTTCTTAAACACACACATACACAAATAAACACAAATGCTGAAACATAATCTGTCATGCCAAATTAGCTGCAAATGCTTTTTAACCCTCTCCAAATAAGGAAGGTATCAGCATGTGTGAAAGTTTGTGTGTGTGTGTGTGTGTGTGTGTGTGTGTGTGTGTGTCTCATGGGGGGTTTGGGGTTAGGGAGGATGAATTATTTTTAGAGGTGTCTTAAAGGAAGAAGGAAGAGCTGTGTGGTGGGTAACCTCCAGTGTGGCCTGACCTCTCCTCAGGTAGCTTCCAACCCCCTTCTCTCCTCAGGTCGTGAGAGGTCTTGACCGGCAGGGCCATGGGAAAAGGCTCCAATAGACATCAAAGACAGGCCCATGTGGGAAAAGACCACAGAGGGCCTGTAGAGTGCCCTAAAGGTTACCACAGGTCAACTTTCATGTCAGCACAGGCCTGATTTGGGGTCAGAGGTTATTGGCATACCTGTCCAGCGCCACTCAGACTGTTCTTCCAGGAAATTATCCCCACTTGTCTCAATTAGGAATTCAGCTACTGAAGGGCCCATGTAAGATTTGTTTATGGCTATTGTGATGATTGTTAAGGAGGAGTGGGTATAATCTGTGTGTAAAAAGGGAAGGATGCTTTTACGTTTGCCAGTGGTTACAATAATAGGACTGTTGTCAGCTTTAGACTTGTCCATATGGAGGTTTAGATCACAGGAAATAACACTTCCCAGTTTATCCCTCCGATCCCTCTTGATAATGATTCTGTTGACAGAAGGGATTACATGACATCCTATAAATAAAAAAAATCAAAAGAAATTATCATCTTCCACTCTATATAGAGTTAGTTAACCCTGTGACAGTGAGCAAGTTTTGGATTGTCATTAGTATTAGTTATTAGTATATGCAGTGTGGTGGATATATTTATTGTTGGTGTGCAATTGATATTGGCACACACTAAACTCCTTGCTAAAGAGCAATTATCCAACAGCACAGCTAATAGGAAGGTGGGCATATGAAGCTTTGAACCAAAAGAACAGATTAAACAGTGTGATTGCTGGCTCTAATAATCTACTAGTAATCTGATCTAATAGTAAGCTGCAAACTAGCACACCCAGCTAAGTAGCTTGAAGCTACTGTGGCATCAATTCATTAGCTAACTCCTCACTCATTGTTTTGTGGGGTCGCAGGTTACTTTAGAAAAAGGTGCCCTGCTGGTCACATTTGTCATGTTTTACTGCAAATCAGAGAGGCCATTTTGTTCACTTCTGTGTGAAATCAAAGATTTACTGTTTGAAAAGAAAAGCTGGGAAATGTTTCAGCTGGTAAATTTACCATTGTTATTGTTTTAAATGACCATGCTAAAGTGGAAAGCTGGTGTAGCAGTAGCTGTGGGGGGGTGGACCTCGGTGAAGGGTCAGTTGTTGATCTGCCATTTCAGTCAACCAAACACAGCCCAAGATGATGTCTGTTGGTTTCAGGCACCACCCTGCCTTATCACCAAAACATCACTCTCTATTCAATAGAACTGTAATGGCTTTTTGGGTGACAAAGAGAAGAAGGTGGACTGGGTGGAGTATGAAGCCATGTGCTTTGGGAATGTAAAGAAGAGATGGCAAGGAAGGTGCTGAACCAGGAAGAGGACTACTCATGTCATCTTCCCACGGAGGGAAGAGGAGAAAGGGGTGGGGGAGTCAGGGTTGTTGTTTAGTGGGGGCTGTACACATTTATCCACGTGGGAAACAGAGTAGTGACATATTAAACTGCCGTCACACAAACAGCCCGGTGACACTGTTGCCAGTCACAGTTAAAGAATGTTGATGGTGGGATTATTTCAAACTTCCCACAGGGATAGAATAGGGGGTTTCGCCTTTGCCCTTTATTTATGTTTGGCAATTAGCTGGTCTGTTTTCATTTGAACAGAGTGAATGGGCCAGTTATTCACGTGAGAAACAACACTAGGGACAGGTTACACTGATACTACCTATAAATAGCCTTGTCCCAGATGAATAAGGCTCCTCAATTAAGTTGGGGAACATTAAAAAAAAATCCCCATGACTCTACCACAGTTACAGCTAGTTTTGCCTTTTCTTTCCATTTAAAGTTTTTCACTGCTCTATCTTGTGCCTGCTTCTCTTTTCAGCCCCCACCCGACAACCCAACTCTCACCCTCTCATTCTCACTCCCCCCCACCCCCATGCACTGTTTACAGTGGATTTGCATTGTGGCCCAGTGAGTAGGGTAGGCAGTTATTGTTGTTGTCGTGATGGTAGAGGGGTTTTCCCACCAGCTTTTCCTTCTCCTCTGGCTGAATCAAAACATCTCTGCCGGTGATGTCATGGCTCAGAAACTACTCAAAGCTGCTTCCCTGGGAAACCCCGTATCAGGAAGTCCAGACGATTTTTTCCCCCCCTTCTTGATTGTTATAGCAGAGCAGCTTGGAAGAGACTGCAAGGTTCTTATTAGGTTCCCATACACTGCTGGTTGAGATGGCCACGGCGAACCTGCTGAACTCAGAAAGGGGGACTCAACCACTTGGCTGACCTGCTTTTGTCATTGCTTTTTTTTTTTTTTAATAAACTGTTTTTGCTGAACCATCACATTGAACTAATACTGTTGCTCTGCTGTTTTCTGCATTTGCACAAGCAGCTTTTGGAAAGAAGCAGTAAGGAAACATATTAGAGAGAGAGATGTGTTATAAAGTAAAATATCCTGCAGCTTAAACATTCTAAGTCTAATGTAACATTTCCAACAGGACAGCAGGTGGACTATGACAAAAGTCTATAAATAGCCCTAAACCAAAAACCTACATTTTGGAGGTCTAGGTCAGCTGGTATGAATTGACTGGAAACTATTTTGTCAGTCTGTCAGAATATCTGTTTTGTAGGGTTTTCTCATAGAGTCAATAATACAGAGTTTCCCCTGGCTGGCTGGTTGACTTTTAGCTTCCATGGTACACTACTGACATGAGCTCATTACAGCTCGTATAGCCATATTTTTTCCCCCTTTTTTAACAAGCCTGCATAGCATTGTTTATGAGCCTGTGATGATGACAGTGTCTTTCCTGCTACAGCATTTAACATGTGGGAGGACCCATCATGCTTTAAAGGAAAATTTTTGATACCACTCTCACATCTGTATGGTAAGTATGAAGATACTACCAGCAGCAAACTACAACTTCAGCTTACCAGCACCTAAATCTCAATGTTTTAACTGAAACACTGAATCTCATTGATTCCCCCTGAGGAGGATAATTGCAAAAAATTTGCATATAGGGACGTATGTTCTTATCTAACCCTCAGCAAGAAAACACATTAGTGTACAATTTGCCAAAATTCCTCTCTTACTCTGACCGGAATACAAAGAAATGTGGAATACAGATTACTAACAATGTTGGCATCCCAGTATCTGTGCTGTAATGGTAATTAAAGTAGCATCACAAGCTACACACACAGACATTGCAGCAGTCAAATTATAGCCAAATATTCATACTCCTGGAGAACAGTAATGCAGAAAAACAAATAAAACTTTACATTTCCTGCTTTTGGTAATTCCAATTTTGACCATAAGTCTAAACAAAATTATTATTGATGTTTTTCTTTTTCTTTCCTCCTTTTTTAAAAATCTAACAACCCTTCATAAGAACTACTGAGCTGAAATTTCAACAGATCCAGTCTCCATTGCAAAAGAGCAAACACCTTTTGCTGATAAAGACAGAGTCATACATCTGAAAGTTACAAAAGAAGAAAAAAACTAGTAAGAGGACCTTGTGTTGGAATTAGTGTGTGAATAGTATTTTAGATCTTTCTCAGTTTGACTCTCAGTTTGACTCTCAGTTTGACTCAACTGACTGTGTTTTCACCTGCCACTACACAGTAAAATGCTATGCTTCCATACAGATACTCAAAACAAATACCATTTGACTACAGAATTCCCATCTTATCAGTGGTATTCATGATTATTCATGTTGAGAGCTGTTGAATATTCAGCATCCCCATTCACTTCAGCTGTAACCATGCTCTGTTAATTGTATTGTATTTTACAATGTAAATCATGACCCTAAAGTCCCATTCACATTGAAGAGCTGAAGTGTGTGTACCTGCAGTATCCCTTTCTGTTTCCCGACGACTGGATTAACCTTTGAATGGCCGGGGACACAAAACACCTGGCCTCCTTTCTCTGCTGGCAATACACAGCAGCATGTGCTAGCTGCACATGTGCTAGCTGCACATGCTGCTAAGCAACTTCTCAGTATGGCTATCTCACTACGTGTGTGTGTGTGTGTGTGTGTGTGTGTTAGCCTTGGAGGAGGAAGCATGAGGAGTTGTCTGACCATGCTGTCCCTTGAGGGAAGGGTGGGAATGCAGAGCAAAAATTCCTCTGCTCCTTGTCCCATTCCTTCTTACTTTTAACTCAACTCTTCTCTTCTCTTCTCTTCTCTTCTCTTCTCTTCTCTTCTCTTCTCTACTGATTACATCCTGTCTCCGTGCCTTCACAGGATGACACATACACTGCATCCTTCACATCTGATCGCATCTACTTTTTCCTCTGTGATAAAAATGAAACACAATACCACCCACTGCATGGAAGTCTTGTAAATAAACATGTCTTGCTAATTAGTGCTGGGCTCGAAGGACATGTTGTCTTGTCCTCTTTTTTTCTACAGCAGATCACAACATCCGGTATTCTGTGTACAAACTGTTGAGGAAGTGAAGATTTTGCTCCCAGTGCTCTTAAAAGAAGGCAATGCTATTGTTTTTCTCCCAGAGATACTTGGCTTTATCAATAAAACTAAGGTCAAAGACAGAAATTCTGTGTATTGGTTCTCTCGCTGGCTGTGCATGACCTTCACTCTCAGCTCTCAGTCAGTGACCAACCTCTTTATGGCTCTGGTGACCCAGAGGGTCACTGTGGAAGTTAATGATAGAGGAAGCACATGGTGACGCACAAATTGCTAGTGCAGTCCAATGAGTACACAGCAGCTGGCTGGCCATGATGAATGATAGTAGCAGCTGTCTCTTAAAACTTTGTTTGTTTTGACTTGCATGAGAAGGGAAGGATTGTGTTTTTATTCAGAATTCATGAAATTTTCACTGTGTAATAACACAGTAATTTGAATATTTGAGAAATGCATCTTAATTGAGTATCTTGCCTGATGTGAAAGTTACATCTTTTAATATAAGAATATAAGTGCTTAAATTATATTATTGGAACTGTTATTGATGCATTAGTGTGTAAGTAGCATTTTACTGTTGTACCTAAATTGGAGTATAATGTGTGTGTGTAATGTACTACAGAGTAAATGTACAGAGTTACATTCCACCGCTGATTATATGTAAAACCAAGATTTCGTCTTTTGATAATATAAATGATACGTCATTATGTGCAATACGTTTTGTTTTATGAGGAGGATGTCCTTTGTTTTACATCAAACCAGGTATTTACTTTGCTCCTCTCCCACAGATGACTGCCTACTAAACTCACAGCGCTTAAGAATGTGGACAGGTCAAACAAAAGCTACGCAAAGGCACCAAACCCTGGCACAGCCCTCTCTAGCCAGCCCAGAGTCTTAACAACACACACGGATGTGTAACTTTCCTTTCATGCTCCTCACACGCCATCATGGCCGATGGTGAGCTGGGAAGCCTACCATAAACACTGGCCATTGATGTGAGGGGAACGTGGGAGAGGCACGGCCTGGAGTCCCAGCCTTTGTTTACATTCTCTGGCCCTGACGTCAGCCCAGAGCGGAGGGCTTGGTGGATCAACACTGGCCATGCGGGAGAGTTCTGTTTACTTACCTGGGAGAATTACTGTATGACTCTACTACATCCTTAGCAAACAGGAGATAGAGAGGAGGGGAACACAGAGGCAGAGGGAGAGAGATGATAGAAAGACACAAAGCAAAGAAAGAGTTTAAACCAAGAGAAAAGAGAAAAAAATACAGGGGAAGGCAGAGCAGCTGTGCAGCAAAGAGAGGTAAATAAAATAGTATAGCCATGCAAAACAAATATAGGCCATCCCAGTAGAGTGCTGCACTGGAAGTCTCATCAGTCCAAGTAAAGCTTGTAACCTGAGACACCGGCAGACGTCAACCACTGACACAAGAGATTTCCATTTTGAAATTCCAGGCTTGGTTAATCACCCTTCACTCCCTTTGGTTCTCACTTCTTGCCTTTCTGCTCTATGTGTCTGTCATATGCTGCTTTTATACGCGCAGACATTTTTGTGTTTTGCCCTCTCAGTCTCTCAGTCTCAATGCCTCCTTTCTCATCTGTCATCTCTCTTTAGATTGTTTATTCTGATTAGGGCATGAGAGCAGTGACACAGTCTTGCCATTTTCCAATTTTGGCCTTGCCTACCTCGCAGCCCTGCAGCAGCAGCAGCAGTTCTATCAGTATTCATGACAAATGTGACATTTATGATTCGGCTGGGAGGCATTGTCCTTAGGGTGCAGTGGAAATACAGCACTGCTCATGGTTCTCATGACAGGCACCTCATCTTATGCAATATATGCTGACAGCTGCAGGCCATCCAGTAACACTCTGGTTTAGCTTTAACTTTTAGTGCAGGTGTGCTGTTAAGGAATGAATAGACTTCAGTCAGCAGCCGCACCCTGATACTCCACTTCTCAAAGCTATAAATTAGATTCCATACATTTCACTGAGTGCTGCCTTACACTGTTAGTCATGCTTTGTCATGTCAGTAGTATAGAAAGGAGTCCTGTGCAGGCAGGTGGGGATGGTTATAATGGCTTGAACTGTAGTAACTCTCTGCCAGTGATAATCTCCTCCTAGTTCAACCTGCTTTCACAACTTCAGGCCCTAGAACTAATCACCTGTCAGGTTATATAACTTCAGTCAGGTGTGTGACAGCTTCTGCACCATCGCTTTGCAGATCTCAGAAAGAATTTCAGCCACACAACTTCAACAATAAACATTTAAAATACTTATTATGTTTAATCATTTACCTGTGATATATTCTGGCAGGAGTATGTGTACATGTAGTGCTCAAAAAAGAAATGCCTAAGATTAATAATCACAACAGCCTGTTAGCATACTAGCTAGTTTGCTAAGTAGGTCTAGCTAACAAACTACTAACTGGAGACCAGCCAGCTCACAACGTTGCAGATTTATGTTATTATGAAAGTGAAATGCAGAGTTGTATTTTCTTCTTGTTTCCTGATTTTCACTCTGACATAATGCTGTGGAAAATAAAAGGTAAAGGAAAAATGTAGCTTTCATCCTTTTTTGTCCAGACAGAATATTACCATTAGAGTAACTACAGGGTTCAGTCTACTTTAGCTAGCAGTATCGTATGAATGCCACGTTCATTCACAGTCTTACAAGCAATAATAATTCTGCTCGAGGTTTCTGCTAAAAGGAAGTTTTTCCTTGCCACTGTCGCCTAGTGCTGCTCCTGGTGGGAACTGTTGGGTCTCTCTCTGAAAATACCTATTTTAAAGAGTATGGTCCAGACTTGCTCTGTATGAAAAATGCCTTGAGAGACATTACTCACTTTGAGAAATCTAATGGAATACATTAATTACATTTAAAGGCATGCATTATGTGTAACCCTCCCAGAACTGAGTACAAGTAGCCTACAGTAAGACTGTGCTTACAGTACACTTCCATTTAACCTGTACTTGACCTTCCACCACTACATTAAAGTTTGGCTCTGTAGAGCAGTGTCTCCATGTCCCAGTGTAAGAGACACTCAGTTCTTAATGGCAGGTGTTGTTATGATGACTAGTGTTGGAAGACTGTGTTAAACCAAGAAGTCACTGTTCATTTCCAATATTAAAAACAAAAGTATCGTTTACAGCTACAGTTACATTGTTTTGCCCCCAAAATCCTGATACATGCAACAAAATATGTTAGTATTCTGTCCCTGTTTATTTTTTCCTTGTAATATAATATACCATATGGTACAGAAGTGTAACCCATTATCCATTACTCCTTAACCTTGATGAAAGTTTGTTTCACTTGAAACTGGTTGTTCTCCATAACAGTTAAAATCTTAATATACAGCGTACTTTGTGCAGGACAGTGTGTCCATTTCCCACTGTGAGAGTAACGAAACAAAGACACACAGCTGGATAGGCAGGTGGACAGAAGAACACAATCTCTGTTGGTGAGCAGGGTGTTCCTGACAGGCATTTAGGAGTATTACATTTAATGGATAAGATGACTTGCAATATTAGTGAGTCAAAATGAGCTAAACTGAAATGTGCTGGCCTAGTTAACAGCCCTCTTTCTGGGTCTGTGTGCCCAGCAGGAATGAGAGGAGTCAAATATTCTACTCATGTGTTGCTGCTTAGGTTCAATTTTATGTTAGCTGAAAGACAAATACTGGTGGAAAAGGCAATTCCAATACTACCTGTACTAACTGTACATGGTCAGCAATGTAAAGTAAAAGCAGAGTAAATAAAGACATTAATGCATGCAAGTGGAAACATGCTTGCGTAAAAGTAAAATTTCTGAAATTATGTAATACTGACAAAGGCAGAAGTACATAAAAAGATACCCAATTAAGGACATTAAGGTAAATTATTATGTTTCCATCTGCTCTTGGTTGATAACAACTGCCTGGTTGCCCAGCATGCTTTTTTGTGTGTTGTTTGTTGACAAGGACAGAGGTGTGGTTTCCGAAAGGGAGTTGTATTTGTATTACTGTCTTGACACTGACTGAACTTCGAGTGTCCGGCTGTTTTAGTAGATTTTTAACCAAAATCTAACCATGAATACTGTCTGCAGGTCGTATCTCAGGCTGCATATAGCTCAGGTAGCCTTTATCATTAGGGTATGTAATCTGAGAGGTGAAACTGAAAGCACCTGCTGCTTCTCTTTAAGATTTGCTCTGAGTGCACAGTAATAACTGAAAAGTCGGAGTCAGATGTGGTTCAACATTTTTATCAAGTTATATCTTCTCTCATCTGGGTTATGGTGACTAAGCTGTAAAAGAACAATGTTCAGAGACAAGTGGAAGAAAATCAAGCTGAAACAATGAAAGTGAGGGGGACAAATCCCCTACATCCCCAGTGGAAGTTATGTCCTTGGGTTCTGACACAATGAAACAAATGAAATGAAAACATCAGGTAAAAATCTAAAGGTGTTTCTGAAATCAATCAACACACACTTTTGAGGCAGCTGGAACTGTCATTCAAGTGTTTCTCAAGAAAAAAGTCTTTTGGTGAAAGTCTTGCTTGATTTTTCTGTAGCTCACAGCCCATAGGGCAGGACCGTCCTGTTCTGTCGCATGGTTTGCTAATGGATGTAAATTGTTCTTTTTGTACTGTGCATGTCAGTGTCAGCAGACGAAGCACATGATGAAGACGAGGATCCCTCATGAATGATTTACCACCTTTACACAACCTTTCACTGCAGAATTGTCCTCTCTGACAAATACCTGACCAGAAGTCAACATCATAAGAGTTCATTAAATTTTTTAAAACGTTCACCTCAGAGCTGTATCACTGCAATACTTGCCAAATTAAAATAGCTGTTACCGACAGACCCTGGAAATTCTGCCATGTTGAAATCCTGATTTTCACGTGTGGGGCAGAGGAGGAACTGGTCTGAGAGGGGACACATTACAATGTCAAGTGGTCTGAGGATTTCTACCATTACAGTAAATCTTAAGACTAAAGCCAAATATGTTCTCTCCAGATCAGAGCAATCTGTCTCTATTTAACAGTGAAACATGCCTTCACAGACACAGTCAAGTATGCTGTAGCAGTAAAAAAAACATCAATGAGAACATTGAAATATTTGCTCTATCTGTCTCTGTGTTAACCTGCAGGAGTCAGGGAGTGTCAATATGAGTTAGGAGTCTGTCCCTCACTTGGTTGGTCTTGTTTCAAAGCCCCTGAGGCAGCAGCAAGCACCTGCTGAAGTGTCCTTCACTGGATACTGAATCTCTTCTTTCTTTCTGTGCTGTGACCCTGACCTCCCTGTGATGGAGGATGAGTGAATAAAACATTTCTCCTACAGAGATCAATAGAATATCATGCACACACACAAAAAACCAAAAAAAAAAAACAGATGATAGTGGGCTGTTTCTTCATGGAAATGAAGCATTTCTCGGGGGAAATTCCTTTTGGATTGCCTCCTGTGGGTCAGGACTCTAAATAGGTTGTGGGCCTATTACTGATGATCCCCTCATGGTAATATGTTTTAATGAGCATGGGTCCCAGATCAAGAGACTAAATTTTAGATTTTTATCGACTACTGTTGGATGTTGCATTCTGTGGTTGGTTCTTGAAACTCAGGAAAGTTTTTTTTACAGTACAGGTGAGAAATCAGAGTGTTTTGAGGGTTTTGATCAACAGCATTCTAAAAATATGATGGTCTTTTTTTTATTTAGCACAGTAAAAACTTGGTATAATAACATAAAAGCATCCTGTTGTTGAGGTGGATGTTTGTAAATTGCAACCTTCTCCTCTCTGGCACCACTTTGCTATTTTTCCAGTAATTTGTCTTCTTTTTTCTCTCCGTCCTCTAAGTGGGCGGTCGACAGAGGCCAATGAGCATGGCAACAGATGAAGGGGCAACCCAGCATGGAGCCATCAGTGTCATCAAGGGTGAGTTCAACCATGTGAAGCTCCTCTAGTGACAGTGTGGTCACAACACAGTCAGGCCACACACACACACACGCAGACCAACATGCACACTGCGGGCAGGCGCAGAAAACCCAATGCAATGTACAAACTCAAAAACCTGACATGCACATGCATGTACACATACACAGGCAGCCACACCTCTCACCCAAACACAGAGATACAGTAGCTGGCTGTGGCTGCAGGGCCCAGCAGGACTGGAATGTGACCTATTGTCTACAGTGGCCATTTAGCAACAATAGAGGATCACAAACAGTTAGCACCACAATGCCTCCATGCTGATCTGTGCAGAAGCCTCTGTGCCACTAGCTGCTGTGGCGCCCTGCTGAGCTCATTTAACTACTTGGGAATCAGGTCGCTTGTGCAACTCATCAATTAATGATGCTTTTCCAACAATTACTTTAATGGCAATCACGTAATGACAGCACCGCCAAAACACCAGGGGAGTTGAATATTTGGATCCATGGTGGGAGCTTTGTAACTCGAACTGAATACAGAATGTGATGAAGCTGAGCTGAATAAATATTATGAGTTGTTTGTCACTTATATAAAAATGAATGGATTCTCAGAGTCTGAAAGAAAACAAATTCCTTCACTTCACATGCATTTATAGAAAACATGTAAATAACGCATGCACCAGTGCTGTAGTCGAGTCATTAAACCTCAAGTCTGAGTTGAGTCCAAGTCATCAAGGTTGTGTGTTAGCACTGTTACTGACAGTATGTGCATGAATCCACATGTAGGGTGGTGTGTCTGCCCTTGCCCAAAATTGAACAATGTAACACTATTAAAATATCAATACTTTATACCAAATTATTATAGCATATTACAAAAAAACTAAACAAAACAAGTCAAACATCTCAATATCTCATTTCCTGTTTCTTCACATATTAAATACAGAAAATGTGATGTGTGGGTGTGATACTGTCCATATATTATTAAACACAGACATTGTAATCTGTTGGAATCTAACATGAGGTATTTCCCTGACAGGCAAAGTATTTAATACACAGTGATTTATTAAATAAAAATTATTAATAGATTCTATTAAAATCTGGAGTTTTGGTTCCATGTGCGTCACAATAAGGAAGAGGTTGCGGTGACACAGGGCAAATATTGAGGAACAGCTGCCTCCCAGTCAACAGCAACACCCTTGCTGATGGGTCACTGGCCTCCCAGAAGGCCCAGTATGAGGAAGTGGGTTGCTGGAAGGGAACTGGAAAGCAGTTGTCAATGGGGATTTCTTTCAACCTAGATTCCATTTGTTCAACAATCAAGTGCACTGTACTGTTAAAAAGGAAGTTGATATTATTATCAGATGTGACATGGACACTCATGTTGAGGTCAAATATGCATCAGATAAACGCAGGTTAACATCACAGGGCCAAAACTGAGGACACAAGATTCTTAAATTTATTAGTCTAAGCTTGTGCACAAAATTAGAAACAGTTTAGACAAATAACTAATGTTAATAATGTTGTGAAAACAAAATGTTCATTGACAAAAATTATCATATCATTTCTACTTTGCCTGGGAGTTTGCAAATATACATGATGGCTCATTAGGTGGTAAGGAAAGAGAAGGAGAGAAAGAGAACATAATGCTATTCCTTTTTATGTAGAATGCCCAAATATGGTCTTTGAAAACAGATGCAGATGTTGAAACTGAAGCATCTGCAGAATGAAAATAGTCTTCTGGGGAAAATGGGACTGAGAGTTTCCATTTTATTCCTACAAACCTGTAAAGTAAACAGAGGGGGAGGAGGGGGAGACAGGTGGAAAAAGACAGACAGAATAGAAACAGAGAGAGGTCACTTAGAGAAAGCATGAATAGAGAAGTGGACCTCCACAGGGGGTTTAAATTTATGTTTTTACGCACACAACTACATTCCACAACTGTAGTGTCCACTTTAAAATAGTAAAACAAAGAGGATGTGACTCATGCACAGCCACGAGAATGAAAATAGCAACGGCTTCACACACACCTTTCTGTTTATGAGTCATAGAGCAAGTGTGAAAGTAAAGCACCTAATTAAAATAATCATATTCCACATTCAACCACGTGAAAAGAAAGGGCAGCGAAACAAAGGGCATGAGTGACAAGAGTGGATAGTTTACCTGGGGTGTGTTTGTTTTTGTGTGTGTGTGTGGGATGGGTGTGGTGTGAGAAGAGAAGGAGTCAGAGGAGACAGAGGGCGTGGCACATTTTTTTGGCAATTTCGATATGCACTTTAGTTTTGAGACACTTTTAGGCCAATGCTTTGTTTGTGCAATTGGATGAAGACTTAATTTAGTTCACACACACACACACACCATGTGAAAACACACTTATGATTGCTGTTTCACCTGCAGATCTACTTGCAGGATAAACTAGATTTTCATGCACTTTGATGATCTTAAGGTGTTTTGAGTGGATTTCCTCTGTATTGTCCTCTGTTGCCCCAATTATGGGGACATATGGAAAAAAGAATTATTAAAGCTTTCATATCCTGCTCTGGCATACTGGCATTACTTAATTTCCCTGAGGGAGTCATCCCAAAGGGATCAATAAAGTCTGTCTAAGTCTAAGTCTAAATCTAAGTCTGGCATGATCAAGGTATCCAGTGTGCTTTCAGCTTTCAACTACGTTGGAGCTTTATCCAAACAAATACTGATCTTTCAACCCTTTAATGAACCCACCCAGATTTTTTATTTTGCATTTCTGAGTTCCTTTGAGCAGCTAACATCAAAAGCCTCTACCAACCATATAAAATCTTCTTTTACAGTAAAAATACACTTTCAACAATTTGCACAGGTTTGTCTTGATTAAAGTGAAGTGAATTTATCATTTAGGGATAAATTAAAACCATCCCCAACTGTTGTTGTATTTAAATGTAGCTTTGTTGAATCATTATTACAAATCAGCAGTGTCATCCTGAATTCACTTGAATTCAAAACACTTACTGTATGTCCATTGAAATCACCTGAAACTTGTCCAAAAAACGTACTGAAATAATAATTTCTGCAAATTTACAATGGAATAAGAAGAACATGTACAAAAAGACCTTGTACATGTTGGATAAGGTGTGGTGTGGTTTGATTTGCATTGGGGCCGCCCATCCTAAACGTGTGCAGTCATGATAGTGTGAGATTGCTGGGACACAGCTGCCTATTAACTGACAATGTTGGACACCTCAGAGGAGGAACTGCAACACCCCAGGTAATATTAGCTCTGGTCCAACTCAGGCTTTTAATGAATGCAGCAAACAATTCCATTTCCAATGCCACAGAGCATATCCATCAGTCTGCAGGTTATTTTTCTGCATTCTATCCAGAAGTCCTGGGGTAATCCCTTCTCATTAACTGTCAGCCAAATGACAGAGGCCTATTTATATTGTATGAAAGCAATAACCTGAGTGAAAGGTTATCAGTGTAATACCATAGTAACTGGCAGCTGCAAGAGTGTTCTGGGTGTGACTCCAGAAGCAATAACCGGACAGAGTTTTGGCAGAACACTGTGCGTGTGTGCCACAGATCTGGCATGCTGACATTACCACAGGCTGCAGTTGTGGAATGTGAACACTTTTACTTGTCTTGATGCACCACAGTGTGTGTTCATGAGATATTAGGCCTATTTGTGCAGGCTTATGTTAATCACACATTAATTTGTACTGGGCATTTTGAAACTGTTCAGTTGAAAATTGCCACCCATCAAATCCCTTAACTAAACCAGAACAGAGAAAAGCAGTAATCCCTTCTAATAGTTTCTTTTAATTTACGGCTTTAAAATCATACTTTTCTTTCTAGTTTTATCAACATTTGATCTATTATGAATCATTTATTCCCCACAGTCTGCGGTGGTCACACAGCACATGAAATAACCTTTTCTGGCCATTTTGGCCACAACCACAGAGAAATGGAAACAGCCTAAAAAATGACAAAATGACAAAAAATGGCAAAATGGCACCCAAACAAATATTTCTAATGTATGACAACTCACAGGATAATTCAGATTTTTTTATAGCCTGGATCTTGGTTTTAAAGTTTTGGCTGTCACTGCTCAGTGTGTACTACACTCTTGAAATCCTTTAGTGATGTCACCATACCCCTTTATCTTAACACTTACATTGGTGGGGATAAGGCTATCACAGGATGATGATGATGATGGCGAACACTATGACACTGAGACCAAGATTATATATAAAGAGATTTTCTATTTAAGGTTGAATATGATTACTTGGTTGGGTTATTAAGTATATTAGCATGCCTTTAACATTTGCTAATTCACACAAACAGATGACGCTGATGGGAGTGTCATTAGTTTTGCAAATACTTAGTCATAAGCCGGGCGGCACTGTGGTGCAGTGGTTAGCACTGTCGCCTCACAGCAGGCCCGGGGCTTTTCTGTGTGGAGTTTGCATGTTCTCCCTGTGCCTGCCTGGTTTCTCTCCAGGTACTCTGGCTTCCTCCCACAGTCCAAAGACATGCATTAGGTTAACTGGTGACTCTAAATTGGCCGTAGGTGTGAATGTGAGTGTGAATGGTTGTTTGTCTGTATGTGTTGGCCCTGTGATGGACTGGTGATCCGTACAGGGTGTACCCTGCCTCTCGCCCACTGACAGCTGGGATAGGCTCCAGCCCCCCCCTGCGACCCTTAATGGATAAGTGGTATAGATAATGGATGGATGGATGGTCATAAGCCAAATTGTTGGAAAAAATGGCCTGTTGGTGGCACAAGAGAAGGAGAGAGAGGATAAACAAAGATAGAGGAATGTTTTGTCTGGTAACCAGGAATGTTTCTGCTAATCTCTCAAGTTGATGTTTAGATATTTGGCATGCTGGTGGTGGTAGAAAAAAGGTCAGGGAATCACCAAAGTAAGTAGACTTCATCCTCTGAAAAACCATGAATGTTTCCATAATTTCATGGGATCTAACAGTTGTTGTGGTGGACTGACCAATCAACTGACCGTTGGCTTCCCTAGACCCATACCATGATCATGCTTAAAAACAAGAGATTTGAATACAAATATAATATATGAATTTTATGACGTATATATTTGGCATAATAATAACTGATAGAAAAGGCATTTTTCATTTCATAGAACCTTTAATATTTGGTTGCAAAGGCTACAGAGGCTGTTGAGCAGGTAACCATATGTGCACATGTGTGAGAAAGTGAAGTATGTAGACAGTTAACAGTCAACTGCTGAAGACAGAGAACTTTGTTTTTTCTGTCTAGTGAAGCATCATAGTACAGGTACAAGTTGCATCATGACACAATCATTTTTAAAAAAGCTGTTCCATTTATTACTGATTTACAGTGACATTTATAATGATTATGGCACAGCACACTGTCAGTAGAATGTGGATGGTTCAATGCAACAAAATGATGATGGAGAATAAGCTACTTTTTAGTATCACTGTTTGAAATTTGTGCAGACTGTCTCCTTTGCAACGAGACTGGCAGATTTAGTTTACTTATAAGCTCAGGACATGTAAGTACACACACTGCATTCAATTAAATCTTGTGAATGTAAACTGTGACTGTAACTAATAATGGAGACAGAGAGCAGTTTAAACAAATCATAAGGAAGCATCAGTGAACATGCCGGCAAACACTTTGGCCTCAGCACAGTGACTCATCTGTATGTACTCAGCAAACAGTGTGAAATGCTTCCAGAGAATCTTCTTTGGAAGCCCCAGCCCACTCTTATCTCACCCTCCCACTTCCACAGAAACCAACACTCCATAACTCTCCACACAGTCATAGAGACATGTACATAGCTTGTGTGTGTGTAATTGTTCCTGTATGTGCACTTGCACATTCTCTGCTACATACATGTTTCTGTGTATTCAAGTGGCTGCATGTGTGTTTGTGTGTGTAACAGGGAAGGAGGGTTGCTATAGGTGACTAATATTGCACATCCTTGTTTGTTTATAATATTGCAGCATTGGTTCTGGTTGCCTGCAGTCAGTGTAGTTTCCCTGGAAGAACATAGCAGTTCCATGTGACACCTCCATGTTTGTGCCGCTAGCGTGTTTGCTAAATTGAAAGTGATGAGCCCCTCTCTGAGCCCTGGTGCCAATTATTTTGATTAAGCAGTTGCACAGGCTGCATCTATAATGCATAAGTGAGGAAAATTCCATTTAGATTCACAATATTAACAACAGCAAGCCAAAGGCTTTTTTCTCTGCTTTCGCAAAGAGCAAGGTGATTTTGTTCTATGACTTATGATTCATATATATGTACATGCATTGTAAACAGACATAGAGGGGACCTGAGTGATTTTCACTTAGAGTAGAAGAAACAACATTCCACCATTATTATTCAGTATACTTAAAACCAGACTTTAACTGATATTTTGGCATGTAAGACACAATTCTGTTTTATAAAATGCAGCATATAAATGTAGTGCATAGTTACTCTCCAAAAATTAGATCCACAAATTTATGTAATTTCACAGCACTCAAGTAAAGTTATCATAGCAGCGTGTGGTCAATAGGGTTTTCCTATCTGTTTCATACAACAAACAAACAAACAAACAAAAACCCAATATCTGCATATGGCAACAACAATATGCTAATAGTTAGGGAAAGTGGTTTTGCAAATAAGTTATGGTTGAGTCATGGTTAGGTCAATACAATACTTTCTCAGAGTGGGCATTTTGATATGTCACAACAAAATGAATAATGGCTGAATTCCATTTAGCTAAATCAGTTTTAGGGTTGTGACACTGTTCATACTGGCTCACTGTCACTAATTAAGGCCTATAGACCTTTTTCATGGCAGACATTTTGACTTGTCATGTGAAAGAGTACAGGTGAAACAAATTTAATTAACAATGGGTCGGGCATTTCCCAGCGAGCCATGCCTGTGAGCCAGCATGCAAAATATCAAGGTCATTGAAACTAGCTCAGCTAAATGGAATACACTCATCTTGTGTTATTAGTTACACCTGTGCTTTTCCTGCTATGACATGCCAAGATGTCAGATGTGAGAAAGGTCTGATAGGGAAAGATTGTGGTTATGGTTTCACAAAAGGGAACATAGGTATAGTTCTGTGATGGGACATGAACTCCATTCTGCTGCATGAAAGTTGGACACACTGCATAGGCTAACCATCCACCAACATGACCTCCACAAATGAACTTTTTACATCACTAAAGAAAGGGTACACTGCATTCCTGCATTTGCACTGGCACTGCATGGCATAAATGGTAAGACGACAAAGCATCCAACATGAATTTTATTTTTAACAACAGGGTCTTTGAAAGGTGAAACAAGACTACAAGTCCATATCCATGTTAGCTTTGAACTAAATGCTAACATTAGCATACTAACATGTTCCCAGTGATAATGCTAACATGCTGATGGTGTCTAGCAGATGATGTAACATGAGTTTGCATGATAGCATGCCAATATTTACTAATTAGTAGTTAACATAAAGTATGACTGGAGCACTTTGGACATGAATTTGAATCTGCAGGTGGTACTAAAATGGGAGCCAGGGGATCACCAAAAGCTGTTAGGATTTGTCCTCTAGGGCAGAGTGTGGATACCTGACGGGACTTGTCAGGGTTTGGACAAAAATGTGGAAATCTAAGTTTTGGTGGGGTTCAGTCACAATGGGAACAACAGGCAGCCAACAATTGACTTTGGTCCCAAATGTATTATCAGGGTAAACAGGCAAGCTGTGATTGCAATAGGTGACCCCAACCACACTGTACTGTGGGTTGAGACATTTCACCAAAACCCCCAAATTCTAACCTGCAGTTGGCCCTAGAGATTAAGTAAGGAGCTTGTGAAGGCCATTAGGATTCATCTTCTGGGACCAGGAATGTTAATATTTAATAATATTCAACAAATACAAGAGATATTTTAGTAAAGCAAACTCATTGGGCTAAACCTTAGTCTATTGCCATTAGCTTTTCCAAGGAAAGCTTCATCTCTCTGTCCTCATATATCAGTGCTGTGAAGTGCTGAAAAAACGTTACATGGGGAGGACACTGAGGAGATTCAATCAGCCTTTTTCAACGAACAACTCCCAACCCTTCAGCTCTGGCAGAATGCTAAACAATGATGTCACTGCATTCCTCAGGCTTCAGAGACATTCTCCAGGCAGCACCAGTGAGCCTAAAAGGATTTCTCACAGCAGTAAAGCCACCCTAAAATCCAAGTTCACATTTTTAAAAATGTTATCTGCAACTAGACTGAGGACTAACATTGATAAAAACCCCTGCGCATTATATTATGTCCTCAGAAAGCTTGTTCCAAAGTTTAGGGGCTGCCTGATAACCATACAGCTTCAATTTAGGCATAGCTGAATTTGTTTTTGTTGAATTTCCCAGGATTCTGTTATTTTGAATTGCCTCTATTTCATTAATATTTCTGTAAGTAATTCTAATTTTTGGGTGCCCTAGAAGCTTAGAGGTTATGGTGCAGACCATGAACAGGAGCATCTGTGCTTTGAATCCAGGGAGAAGACCTTACATGTTATTCCGCATCTCCCTCTCCCCATTTTTCATTCCTCTACTATCCAAATCTCAAATACATAAAAATGCCTAAAGTTATAATCACAGTTACCACTTTTTTGCATATATTCCAATGGGCAGTGTAAGGCTGGTCAGCATGAATGGAAAATGAAGGGGACTTTAATTCTGTTCAACAGTTATTTATATTCCCCTTTTCTGTACAGCAGTAGATTAGTGCAGCATATTTACAGTGCAGATCAGCTTGGTCAAAACCAAAGGAAAACAAAGAGGAAAACAAAACTGAGGAAAATGAAAAAATAATGTGGAAGTCCCCTGTTAAAGATAAGACTAAAAGGAATTAAAACAAGGAAACAACTGCCCCATTCCAGTTTCAGCCCCTGGCAGTAAACAACTGACAAAACTTCTGAGAGAGGCTCCAACTCCTGTAGTTCCTTCTAACTCCAGAATATAACAAGTAGACTATTGATCAACTTACAGCAGTGATTTATCCGTTATTGAAAAGGTAACTATTACAAGTTAATGGTGGAAAAACTTCGCTAAACATGTTAAAGGAGTAAACATGATCTCATCTGCCTGAAATCAATATTTTCGCAGCATCTCTCAACCTCCCCCTCCTCTATACCCCACTTGGCACTTTCCCCAATAGCTTGACCATAAAAGGAGTCCAAATGGGTCGGGACTGGTTTGGCAGTTCCTGGGTCCAAACCAGAGGATGATCAAGTGCAAATAAAGGTGTCAAAACATCCAATATTTTGTTAAGCTTTCTTGAAGCTCTCATGTGTCCATGTGACTGTGGCACTAATACACATTAACATAACACAACACAACACAGTTCTTGATGATGTTAGTGAAGTTAGTGACCCATATTATTTGTGAATTAAATGTGTCATTTTGAAATCAGTTCATTGGTGGATTTGCTTGTGGTGCCAAGATACGTTTTTTGTCCAAAAAAAGGCAGATATTGAAGTTTTCTTTAGCTGTGTTGCCCCATCCAGGCTTTTATAAATCACCTCTGTCTGAGAATAAACTCTTCCAAAAAAGAGGAAAAGACTCTGTGTAACATTTGCAACCTGGTGAGCTAACTGTCATTTAGCGAGCTGGGTAACTCAGTTTGCTGCCCGTCTTCAATAACTCTGTGTTTCATGAAATGTTGTGCAATTCTTTTGTTTTTGTGGATTATTGCCATAAAACAAGAGTAAAGCTCTGGTGTTTAGTACAGGATGGACAGTTAGAGGCATGTTGCTACAGGTCACATTCTTTCCAGGGAGACACAGCATCTCCAAGGCAGCGGTTCTGTTTCATTGCCATGTCTGGTTAATGCCGCAGTTCTGCTCTCTCTCACCCCCACTTAGGCCTCAATGACTCCATACACAGCTGATCCAAACACACACACACATTAACACTGAGGGAGACACACACACAAGCTGCAGCACTGGGCAGTTTGCCTCTTCCCTTCCATCCAACTCAGTGACCTCCTTTTTACTGTACAGCTGATATTCTCTCTCTCACACACACACCCATGCACACACTCACTGACCTCTGGCAGCTGATTCCCCTCGTCCCTCCCCAGAATTTAGTGAGGTGATGAAAACAGCTGCAGCGCTGAGCTCAGTCCAGACTCAAGTCTGACCAAGATTCCTTGGAATCACAGTTGAGATATTATGATTCCATGGAAACCTCGTAATTACATTTTTCTGTTAATGATGACAATAAATAAAGAAGAGTGATTAAATGAGTACAGTAGGCACTGACTGTATTTGGCTGCTTCTTGAACAGACAGAACTGCTGCAGTAATGGGAACAAAAGCCTAATGTAAGCAAAAGATTTTCCGATAAAGACAACTTCCCATCAAATGCTTGCTGCTCATCTTTTCTCTCAGTCATAGTGATACTAAGGCTACAGAACCAAAATGATTCAGCTCTTACTTTCAGTGTGACTGTGCTTCCCCTGATGGATTAGACAACCCAAGCTATACACTCACAAACTCCCAGACACACACACACACACACACACACACACACACACACCCTAGACTCGTAAAAAAACAACAGATGAGTCCATGGAAAGCTAATAGCAAATGAATCTAGTCACACTGCAGGGTAGGATACATTTTAAACATCTCTACTATTCATCTGTGCTCCATTAGTGCTGCAGCTTTTTTTCCAGGCAATTTCTTCTGGTAATGGAGAGACAAAGAAAAAGCAAGCATGGAAAACTCCTGTGATGAATTCTCTGTAATTTTGCTCTTATATGATATAATGAATAGCCATGCTGTGCAAGAAATTCAGGCAGCTGCTCTTTCTCGCTCCAGTGTGTGTGTGTGTGTCAGTTGCTAAAGCAAAGCTGGCAGGATGCTTTAACAGTGTATAGAGAGCAGCTGGAAGTTTCTTGCAGCTGTATCCTAGAGTTCTGCTGCTTAGTGATTTCTTGGAATATAGCCCTGTCTCATTTTACCTTGTTCCTATTGAACATGTGAGAGCGTGCCACATCATAACTTAACCACACTGTTCAGTTGCACCGTCCTTACTTATGCTACAAAGTTGTCAGTTATTAAAATACCTTAAGATGACATTTCACTTGGTGCATCATTCAACTAATATGAAAGAGAAAGACACTACTGACAAAAAGCGACAGAGAGTGAGAAAACAATAACAAACTGTTATTGCATCAGCTCTTCGAAGGAATAGTTAAACATGCTGAGACTCAAATAGAACAATTCATATCTTTCTTCCTTGGAAACACTTTTGTACAGATTACAAAGAAGGAAAGAGGTGCTGTAAAGCTGATTTAGTTAACTTTGGATGGAAGCTACCTGTTTCCTCCATTTCCAGTCTTGCTATCCTGCTATGCTAAGCTAATTGGCAGCATAGTGGAATTAGTGTTTTCATCTAACCAAAATATTGAACTGCTCCTTTAATAATATGAACTGGACTATCCATGTTCAAGAAAAACAAACAGTAACAATGAAAACAAACATGAAACCTGCTCTTACAAACTGACTAATATTTAAATAAAAGATAACAATGTGATTACAGAGATGGTGATTTTTCCACGAAGATAACAAACCACAAACAGCCGTGCTACCTATTGCGCTGTTGCCTTATTATCAGCTGTATGGATGAGTACAGCAGCCGTTACCTAAGATGAACCTTGCTGTGGGTTTCTGTGGTCTATTTTCTCAAGCTGTCTAAAGCGGCTGAGTGGTTTTCTAACACACTCATCTGCTCACTCGCTCTCCGTCTCTCTGCATCTCCTCCCGCTCCTTTGCGCCGTCCCTAAATGACTCTGTCTTTCTCTCTTCTGTCTCCATCTGCTACCACGTTTAGCATTGTTTATTCACTTCTCTCTCTCTTCCTCTCATTCTGCCATCACCATCTGCCTGCCTTCTTTTTTCGTCGTATGGTGGGCATTTCTCTCTCGTACTCTCCGCCTGGCCGTCTCTGTCTTATTGTATTCAGGCTTTCACCATGTTACTGCAAATACAGTGATATATGCATTTCTCTGTAAAATCTACTTTATGCATACCTGTCACTTTGAAATTAATTCAAGTGACAAGATTTAAACATGGATGTCTTCATAAAGCTACAAGCATATTTATTTATTTATGTGGTGGTATGCCTGTACCTTGGAGTTTGAATGAGGTTAATAGTACACGGCTAGAGACATTTTACAGATGCAATGCATTCAAAGACCTGTATAATTGATGAGTGCATGATGACTGACTCCACCTCCGAGAATCACCCAGATTAACCCATGCAACTATGAAACCGCACAGGAACCCATCTATTGAAGCAACAATAAAAGCAAACACAAACATAGCCTTCCTTTGCAACCAGATACTTAGAAAACAGCACAGCTGGCTGCACTGTGTGCACACATTCATTTGTGTAGTTTTGCACACAAAGGTTAAAAAGTGTAAAAAAAAAAACAAGACAAAATCTCAAGTGTTGAATATTTTTTGTCAGAGATTCAGAGAGTTTTCTCTGCAGACGGTGACCAAAGGATTGCAGCAGGTTGTAAAGTAGCAACTATAATGTTTCCTGACTCGCAAATGAGCTCTGGGCTTTAGGGCCTTGTGATTATGATTCTGTGTGGCTGCATCTGATCGCGCACACACACACACACACACACACACACACACACACAGACACACACCTACACATGCAGCCATACAAACAGTGCAAAATATGCTTTCTCTGCCTTTAACACCAAACTGAGTGTAACCGAGTGTTACCTGAAACCTCAAAGTAACATAAAATTGCAGAACAGACATGATATACTAATAATGCCAAATACGACCCCTGGTCTGATGCACCAATGTTGCCATGGTGCCCAACATTTCCCTGCCGGTTCCTGGAAGAGGAGAGGGTAGTAGTGGGACCGTAGCCAGCATGGCAGGAGTACAGCATCAGGAACCAAGGCAACAGATTCCCTGAACAGATTTAGCTCTCAGCTCTGAGCCAGAGCCATTGAAAAGGAGAATTTGGCTCAGTTCTAAGTATTAGCTGCAAATACCCCTGATTTCCCAGCACTTGGTTTCTTGTAAAAGCCTCTCTTTTAGAGAAGCCTGGGAGATTTTCACATTTTAGGTGTTGAATGTCACTATTAAATACCTGCTCAAAGAATTCTATACAGAACCCATATAATGTTACCGCCAAACATGAAAACCCTAACACAATGGCATACTGCTGAATGGCTGCAGGTAGCAGTTTATGTGAAGACAACAGACTCTGATCACTACAATTTGAATTTTTTTGTAGTATGTTACAAACCCGGGTTATGTCACTGTCCATTCTTCATTCAGAGACAAGAACTGCTGGATGCCAATGTGTAAAACCTGAAAGTAAAATGATCACAAAACATAATCTATAAAAGGTCACCTTATTTGGCAACATGATCGCACACAAGTCACAAGTTCTCCAAACTAAATGACAGAATAGGTCACTTGTCATTGCTTTTCTAAATGTCATATGGGTGTCCTCTGTTCTTGCACCCATATGAGGAAGTCAGCCTTGTTTATCAGTGCCTTCCAGAATACATGTGAACATCACAATGATTCATATGATTGTTTTGATCTATGACTGGTTTGTTGCTGCTATAGTTGAGGTTTGGTTAGGTTTAGTAACTAAAAATACTTGGTTGAAGTCATTGGGAAAGAAACCGACTTTGACTGTCACCAGGAAATGGGGTGAAACAGTTAAAGTCACACAAGACCTTCCTTCGTTAAAGGCCTTCTCCACTACAGAAACCTAACAACTTGTAACTTAGGGTACAGTCACTGTCTACTTTTGTTTCCACTGCACTCAAGAGGTGGCATGTTTCAAAAGGTGATATTCTCATTCAGAAAATCAAATGTTTTTCCTAGCCTTGCCTAGGTTGTATGTACTATTGATTGTTTGGACGGTGTTGCATGCTACTACATTAAGTTCTTCCTAATAGAGTTTAGTTGGATTGATGTAACAAGTGAGTTATTTTTTTTTTCTATGTGGTGGGGTAGTGCAACCAAATGCTTCAACACAGTATTTTATATAAAAAAGCTAAAATAGCTCAGAAATGACTGCTCTGCATCCCACATGCTATCTTCCAGGAGATTCTTCAACTGCACAACCTTGTGTTTTGATACAAGTGAACACTGAGCAGCATGAAATGGAGCAGAGAGATAATGGGAGAGGGCTGGTGTATCCTTCAGGGGAGTGGAAGCAGTCTGCTCAGGAGAACTGGCCAGCTGAGTGGTGCTCCAGTCTGTTTTTAAGTCATTAAATGCAAACATGAAAGAAAATCAATATTAGCCACACTTATTCCATTTGTCTGTCTTACAAATGTACTCTCTGTAGAACAAAACAGCACATAAAATGGTGGTGTTTGTCCCAGTGTGACCTTTTTAATAACATATATATAAGATGTTATGTTTTTGTAAAATACAGCGGAAATACAAGGCAGAATCTAGGACTAAAGATGGTTCATTAGGTTCAGGTTATAGGTTGTGAAGTTCCCAGAGTGGAAAAAGGTCAACAAGAGGTTCTGCTTCGCTACAAAGTTACCTGTGTCATCGGTTCAGAGACAACATTTATTATATCCATGGCCACAAGAGATCCTTTTCAGATACATGTAAACACAGATTGTTTTAGGCCTTTGAACAAATGACCAATACAGTTGATTTTCTTGTGACACAAGTTGATACTGACAACTGCTGCTGCAGATGAGACTAATCCAAACCTGCCTGTCCACAGCCTTGCACACTATACCCGAACATAATGTCCAAGAGGTAACTGAGAAAGAAAGTGGAACTTCATCAAAGGCTACAATAATTAGAGCATCACTCAGGACAAATACATGTGTACAGCAGATAAAAAAAGAAGGCAAAGAAAACAGAAATGATCAGACATAATGAGCCGATGGGTTACAAAGCCAGTTCAGTTCATCTGAGGTCAACATCAAAGTTGTAACTCTACCCATAATCCCACTAGATCTATGCTGCAACTCAGAGCTGTCTTCAAAATATAATCACTCCTAATAGAACAATATTGGATTCTCAGTACTTTATCCTCTCTCTCACTCACTTATTTCCCTCATTTGTCTTCCTCTTCTCGTCCTCCTCATCCCCCACCTGCTTCAACTCTCCTCTCTCCCCTCTTGCTGTTCTCTTCTCCTATATCTCAGGCTCTTTGCTGAGTGTGGATGTGTTGATCTAGCTCTGACCAGGGATCAATTTATCTCAGATTTTCAGTCAGCCAGTCGGCCAGCAGATCAGTTATTCAATCAGTCAAGATTCAAACTGGCAGCCCAGCATACCCGTAAGTCATTTAACAAGCAAACAAGGACAAACAAGGAATGTATTCCAAATGTCCACATATGCATTTGAAAACACACCTCTCTGCTTTGCCATGCATCTAAGTTTATTAAGTGATTAAACACAGAGAAATGGTGCTTTTTGAAAATATTCCTGACACTCTGTCTGCAAAAACACCAATGTTGCACTGTGGAGTGCAAATTTTAGCTTTTGTCAACAAACCCTATGGAAAGACTAAAACCAACAATGTATAAACCCTACTAACAGGTATTGACTGTGTATTCAGTGGTCACGCTGCTAGAAATACTCACCAAAGCACCAGCGGTAATCAGCAAATGAAATTACTCCCGAAAAGATCTGTTTACCCCTCTTTGAGTAACATTTTCTAAAAACAAGCCATTGGCTCCCACACATAATGCAGCAAAGTGCAACAGAAGTTAATTAGGACATACATGAAGTACATGACTTATTTTTCACTTATGCTTATGCTTCACTGAAGAGTTTAAAAATTATGGAAAACATCAGAGCGGTGAAGAGACTGTAACCTTCATAATATTAACACATGAAATAAACATCCATTCACCCACTATACAACTTACCTTTTGAGGGTTGCAGGGGCTGGGACCCAATCCCAACTGACATTGGGCAAGAAAATGCCAATCTGTGGTCAGATCAGTAGTCTATCACAGGGCTGATATATAGAGACATTTAACAGCCATTCAGGGGACCAGTTGGCTTGTCATTAAACCTGCCCACAAGTTAGTATACTGTCTGAGGATAAGTATACAATATAATCCTAATGTCAGCACCTTGGAACAGTGAACATGGCTAAAATGCTGGGTTTTTAATACAGTATGCCTCTGATATGAAGATCCCAGGTGTGATTTCACACAAGCCACTACTCTGCTAGTTCTGCTCTTGTGGAAAACATCCTGCGCAGTCCCATTTCCAAAGACTGCGCATCCCAGTGAGTTGAAACACTTCAGGCCAGTAGTCCTAGTCCTCTCACCTGATGAAGACAATGGAGAGGATCATCCTGAGTCACCTCTAATACCTGGTGTGCAATGAGATGGACCCCCTGCAGTTCATCTACAGCCCTGGCATTGGTGTGGTGTGTGCTGCTTGGATCACAGACTACCTCACCAACAAACTGCAGTATGTGAGGCTTCGTGACTGTGTGTCCGATGTGGTAGTCTTCCTCTTCACCCTGTACACATCAGACTTCAGACACAACACTGACAGTTGCCATCTCCATCATCAGCCATTGTTGGGCGTGTCTCTCAGGGGAATGATTTTGAGTACAGGGAGGTCATCATCAACTTCGTCGACTGGTGAGGTAAGAACCATCTGCACATCAACCTGCAGCAAGACGAAAGAAGTGGTGATCGACTTACAGCCCGAAGTCACCTCACACTCCCCCAGTAAACATCCACGGTTTGGACATTGAGATCATGGAGTACAAAT
The DNA here is from genome assembly GCF_001640805.2 of Lates calcarifer. Taxonomy (NCBI): domain Eukaryota; kingdom Metazoa; phylum Chordata; class Actinopteri; family Centropomidae; genus Lates; species Lates calcarifer. The sequence continues at coordinate 3,981,614 of NC_066838.1, read as the reverse complement.
TCCTGGGTGTTTACCTCAACAATAAACTGGACTGGTCTCATAGCACCAACACCCTGTACAAGAAGGGCCAGAGTCGTCTCCACCTGCTGAGAGGACGGAGGTCCTTCGGAGTGTGCTGGTCACTGCTAAGGACTTTCTATGACTCTGTGGTGGCCTCTGCCATCTTGTATGCAGTGGTCTGCTGGAGCAGTGGATACTCAGGGAGGGTCAGGAAGAGACTATGGGTGAGAGGAGGATGTTGGCCAAACTGACATCCATCGTGGACAAACCCTCCCAGCCCCTGCATGAGACTGTGGGTGACCTGAGTGGCTCCTTCAGTAACAGACTGCTGCATCCATGGTGCAAGAAGGAGCACTACCACAGGTCATTTATTCCGACAGCCATCAGAATGTACAACACCAGACTGACCCAACAACAAATCTGCACTCTGGACTCCACTTTCTGGTCACTTTTTTTTTTTTTTTGCATATACTTTCATCTACCTCACACCATTTTTCTGCATTAAAAACAGCACATTTATTTTTATTACAGAGTTTTTATGCTGCTTATCCCTCTTTGCCTCTACATCATATTATATTATATTTTTATCTTTTGTCTGTTCTTCACTCTTGTTTTGTCCCTTGCTGCCCTAACGAGTGAACTTCCCACAGGTGAGCTAAATAAAGTCTATCTTATCTCATCTTATCTTACACTGTCTGAACAAGTCAGTTACTCAGTCATTCAGTCATTCAGTCATCCAGCCAGACATTTAGCTTGTGGGCTGATCAGTCAGAGAGTCAACCAGTTAACCTTCAGTTCAGTCAGATTATAAACCAACTGGTCAGCCAGTCATTCAGTCTGTCAGTCAGCTAGTCAGTGTGTCAGTTAACCATTTATCCAGTCAGACCATCAGTCCCTGGAGACATAAGGAGAGCAGCAGTCTGTCTCTCCCTGCAGGAGGATATCTGCATGGGCCACCTGACAGCAGGCTACTGGAAACCTGTCGGCACACATTTGCAGGCCTGATGGGCTAATTCACAGACACACACGCACACACTCATACAGTTTGTTTTAGACAGATGAGATGAGGAGGGGAGATGTAGATGTTTTCCACCTCCCCTCAGCCTGTGATTCAGATAGAGGGTTGGAGAGGAAGGGTGAGGTATTGTCTCGTGGTTGGAGAATGAACTCATTCCTCCCGCATGAAAACACTCACAGACAGAAAGTCAGGGGGAGAGGAGGAGAAACAGAGGAGAGATGGATGTAGGTCAGGATGATGTGACACGCAGGGCCAGACGTGGTTTTTCAGACAGACTTAAAAAAACCACCAGCAGTGATGGAAACGATGTGTTGCTACTTGGTCTCTAAACCACAAAAATCCTGCCTACAAAGCCTTGGCACAAACAGGCTGTCTGTGACTCTGCCTGAGAAATATGTTGGGGTGGGAGTGGCTGTAAACAGCTGTGCCACTTGTTATTCTCCATTTGGTGCAGTATTCAGACACCCCTTCAGTAGCGGCTCATTTTTTCATATTTTTTTAAAGACAGCATAGCATCAGGTGTTTTTTAAGATGAACCAAAACTGCCATCTGAAATGAGGAGAGCTTGTTCTTGAAACACTTAGGCTCTAATCTTCGGTGTACTCACAGATATGAAAGGACAGAAAATTACACTCAGGACAATAAACATTTTGTGTTGAACATTTTAGAACAGGGTGCAGTGGGGAAACCAATGATATCAGTACTACACTACAGCTGTAAATTCAGCCACTTATCACAAGCAGCTCTGCAGGTTTTGTTTCCTGTGCTGCTCCTGCTTTTCCTTTTGCCCATTCAGACTCATAGAGGAAGAGAGGGATTACAGTGGACGTTGTCCAGGACCACATGGCATGTTTGGTGACCTTCCGTGAGATGAAAAAAGCCCAGACAGCAAGTCCAAGTTGTTTTTGATTCTGTTTTAGTTTAAAAGGAAAGAGCACAGCAGTGGTAGCACGGTATGGTTTGGTTTTCTGTTAGTGCTGTCTGCACGAAAGCAGTTTCTGTCACGACACGTTTATGGTAAAACCATCTGCCAAATGGCATGCTGGAAGGATCTAACCTCCAAACACATCCATTTTATGAACTCATTGCTGGCTAGAAGTTTGGTATTCAGTATTTTAGCAACAAGAATTAGTTCAGGCAGAGGACACACAGATAAGGTAAATTGGAAACTCTACAGTGACCATATAAATATGAAAAAATAGTATATGACATTTGTGTAATGCAGCAGAGGTGTTTTTTTTACAGCAGATAATTTGACTTGTCATGGTAGGAAAAAAAGCAGGTGTTACCATTCACATTAACAATGGTTACAGTCTATTCAAGTGTCCCACTGAACCATGACAGTGTGACAATACCATCTCTCTACAACTTAAGCGGCCAAACAGAACTAAGCCATCATTAATTTGTATTATTAACACATGCTTTTCCTGCTATTACACATATATCTCTATATCAGTGAAGTGTATTAATTAACAATAAAGTATACCATATGATTTGTTCTGGTGTATGATGCTACTTGACAGAACAGAACTGCTGACTGCCCAAAAATACATATTAACCATAAAAATAAAATCAACAAAAATAGATGGAAGTTGAAACTAAGTCTAACCTTTGGAAGTCAGGAATCTTTAAAATAATTTAGCTTTTATTCAGTCTTTAGTTATTAGGTTTTGACACTAGACACTGAGAAAGCCCTTGTATTCAGTGAGAAACTACATGAAGACCTTTGTAAAGACACACTGAAGCAAAACTTTGGCATTTTTGGACATATGCTTATTAGTTTTCTTGCAAAGCATAAGAAGAGAGGATTGGCTCATATTTGGAGCAGGGAGGCAGTTAACTTGGCTTAGCATAAAAGACTGAAACATGAGGAAAGAGCTAGCCTGATTCTGTCCAATGGAACCAAACATTAACATATTACATCTTATTTGTTTAATCTGTACAAAAACTGGGGTGTAAAAACAATAACTTGTTGTTAAATGATGGGTTACATGCCAGACTATTTTTTATCCTGGCATAGGCAACTTCCTGGAGTGTCCACTGGTTGCCTGGCAACCTTATGAAGAGTGAAGTCATCACTCCAGGAAGTTACTGAGCCTGCCAGGAAGTAGTTTGGCTGTTTCAAATTTATCATGCAGATAAGAGATCACTCGTCCAATCTAACTCAGAAATGGAGAAAAGAGTATTTATTTTATTTTATTGAATTATTGCTTTAAGGGCCTGCATAAATTATCTCTAGTGTTTTCTTCATGGGACAAAGATTGTGTATTACCTGTGAGCACACATATTGTATGTCAAAGAATTATGTGCCAGACCAAATTAAAGTACTTATTAACACAACCAAGCAATATCTGACTTTCCAGCACATCCCACAGATCTGAGGAATCTTGAGGCCAAGACAACACCTTGAAATCTTTGTTCAAGAATTGTTTGAGGAACATTACAAATTTTTTTGCAGTGTCTGTACAGATACTGTGGTCTGCAACAATATTTAGGCAGGTGGTATGTGTCAAGGACATCCACATGAATGCCAGGACCCAAGGTCTCCCAGCAGAACATTGCCCAGAGCATCACACTGCTTGCCTTCTTCCCATAGTGCATCCTGGTTCTATCTCTTCCCCAAGTAAACAACACATCTGGCCGTCCACATGATGTAAAAGACTAGGCCACCTTCATCAATTGCTCCATGATTCAGTTCTGCCACTCACATGTCCATTGCTGGCACTTCTGGTGATGGACAGGAGTCAGCATGGGCCAGTCTGAGGCTATGCTCCATATGCAGCAAACTGTGATGCACAGTGTGTTCTGACAGCTTTCTATCATAGCCAGCATTAAAGTTTTCAGCAATTTGTGTTACATTAGTTCTTCTATGGGACTGGACCACACAGGCCAGCCTTTGCCCCCCCACATGCATCAGTGAGCCTTTGGCACCCTTGACAATGCTACTGGTTCTTGCTCTTCTCCACTTTAGGTAGGTACTGACCACTGCATACTGGGAACACCCCACAAGACCAATCAGTAGTTTTAATGTTGAGGCTTATCCGTGTATATTTTTCCACAACAGGGATTGAACTGGAAATAGTTTACATTCCTTGTATTAACTGAAAAAAACACTCACTTGAAAAACAGGCAACTAACTGCAGTGTTTGATTTTCTAGGAAACGCTGCATTTCTCACATGAGGATAAACCTCCACTCTTTGGGCCATCACCTTTTATAAGCTACATGAGTAATGAAACCATCATTAACAAGCCTCTACCCAGCTCCACCGCTACAAATGAGACAAAACAGATCCCAGTGAAGAATGAATGAAAACTGGATAAGGTTAATTTGTATGTAACATGGATTAGTGTGCCAAATGCTATTTATACCCTGGCACTGACAGCAGAGGCAGGACCAAGAGAGGAAACCTCTGGCCCTCATTAGCTGGCTAGTGATAGACTGTGTTAATCCCAGGTAATCCTGTCTCTGTCCGGCCCTGACCTTCATTCCCCTACTGAAACAGAAAAAGATTCATGTATTTGTTTCAAAGGTTGCTCAGATTCACCACACAAGAAAATAAATGGATACTTCAAGAAATGACAACAAAAAACAATGGTGTTTATGGCCTACTCTGACTTAACGCTGCCTTAAATTAGTGCGTTTATGTTTGTGTGCATGCATGCATTTCTGGAATTTTGGCAGATAATAACTACACCTAAACATGCACCTCCTGTGCATAACAGCAGTGGGGATTTGAAAACTGTTACATGATGAATGAGACATGAATGTGACATGACGACCTTTAGATAATCCAATAACAACATGAAATCCTTTGTGATCATATTACCATTAAAGTTGGAGCCAGATGGCCGTGGATGAGATGAAGACAGTGGAGCTGCAGACTACTGTGCGCCTGTGTCTGATGCACTCGATGTAGCTGGAGGTCATCTTTCAGGCGTGTTGTTGTAGTTACTGTTTGGGTGGCCAGATTAGTCAATGCTGCTTTCCAGGAAGTTAGACCACGCAAATAGTGCATTCTGTAAAATGTGCACAGGCCAACAGAGACAGAAAAAGCATATAAAATCATATATATGCACACACAGGCAGGCACAGATAGCCATGCACACACGTTATTACACAGCCCTCTGGGGACCAGATGATGATGGGGGGTGTTAGTGAGAGAAGTGTTTAGATATTTCACATTCGTCATATGAATCACTTAAACTGGAAATCATGTTGAAATGATTGTGCACTTTACTTTTTTAAAACTCTATAAATGCAAGGTTAGCACATATGAGACTGGATATAAATGAGAAATAATACTGCATATTTCAGCTAACCACATTGATTACTTGCTTTTACCACATCCCTCACAGCCCCCTTTGGTTTCATTTTTTTTCTCTTTGTGGACTCCAGGAAACACTTACACACTTGGTAAAATGCAGTTAGGAATGAAAAAAAATCCCACTCTTTTTTGTATTGCATTTTTCAGCTTGTCTTTTCAGTATGGATTACTTGCTTTTATCCATTTATCCATTATCTATATCACTTATTCTTAAGGGTCGTGGGGGCTGACACTGTGCAAGAGGAGGGGTACACCCTGGACAGATCACCAGTCTATCGCAGGGCTGAGAGACAAACAACCATTCACACCTACAGGCAAATTAGAATCACGAATTAACCTGCATGTGTTTGGACTGTGGGAGGAAACACCCACACTGGCTCAGGGAGAAACTCCACACAGAAAAGCTCTGGGTGAACCGAGGTTCAAATCTGTAACCCTCTTGCTAACCACTGCACCATCACACCTTCTTGTTAATCACTGCATCATTATGTCGCCTTCTTACCATTAAATAATAATTTCATAACAATTAGACAAACTCCATAGAGCCTCTTCATTTTTGAAAGCCTAGCATAAATCACACGTGACTGGTTCCATCGAAGGAAACATTCATCCAGTATTTGTTCTCTCACCAACACTGATCAGTACTTCAGGCTGTGGTTTATGTCACCTGTAAGTTGTGCAGTGAGTTAACACAAACTGCCGCAAAAGCATAAGAGGTGAGACAGGAAGTTTCACAGTCTGCATGTATTCCGTATGAAAACATATATACATATAGAATTCATCAGCCTGCTGATTTACTATGCGCAGATAATGAGACACAGCGGCAGGGAATGTGAAGGCACCAGTGAATTTACATTTTTAACAGCTGTGGTAGTTGGGTTCATCGTACATGCATGTGGAATGATACATGCATGCACACATATGTATAGAGTGATAGCACAGATGCATACTGTGAAATCACAATTTAATGACTCAATGCCTTAGATACACCTCCCCCATCATGGACATATAGCCTGCACATGCTTTGCCTACCATGAAAGCACCATGTTCAACATGCATTTTCAACATCAAAAGCTGGGCTGCTCCATCATAATTGCTTTCCTTTTATGTGTGGAGTGCATTGTGAATAATGAAATCCCGGTGGTAACAGCAGGGACTGGTATATATTTGTGTGTGTGTACGTGTGTCCCTTATACATGCACACACGTGGCCTCCATACACCACCAACATATAAGCCTCCAAATACCGGCACAAGCCGAGTCCACAGCATGGTGCTTGTGTACACACTTACATATTAATAACCCATTCTACAACTCTTTCATTCTCATTGCTCTACTATAACTACAATTCCCTTTGCACAAGTCATTACAGAGGAAAATAAACTGGAACAGGTTGCTATTGTAAATGAGAGATTTCAGTTACATTCAGTGACTGACTGAATGAATGACTTTTTATCTTCCCTGGTGATGCTCTCCCAGGACTTCACTGGAGCAACCTTCACCTCTTACTTGTTCACTTGTTGTGGGCTCTCTCTGCCTTATGTCTGGTCTTCAGCAGGTGGACTGAGATCAGATGACTGACTCAGTTGGTTGAAGATATTCCATTTCTTCACCCTGAAAAGCTCTTTGGCTGCCTGGGCTGTACATTTAACATTGTTATCCTTCTGCATTTTGCTGAATCTGAGTGCAGGATGCTCCTGTGTACCTCTGCATTCATCCTGTTGCTTCTGTCAGCAGTGAAATCATCAGTAAATGTCAGTGTGCTGCTTCCATGACAGCCATACACACACTTCTTTTATTTCTCCACACTTTCCTCTTTCCATCATTTTACTGAAGGTTGGTTTTTTGTTTCATCAGCACATATGAACTTTGTTCCAGAGCTCTACCTCTTTCTATTTGTATTTTTCTGAACTGCAACCTGGCTTTTCTGTTTTTCAATTGAATCTTGTGGTGAATCTTTTGAGGTCAACACATCTCCTCTTGATCACAGACAAGCAAACATGTACAAAACACATTGCTGCCTGTGCAGTCATGTATAAAAAGTCAAATACATACAAAATTGATTTTAACATTTTTTGAAAAGTGGAAAATTATCCATAATAGCTGCTGTGTTGTTATAGTTTATGTCTGCTTACACAAAAAAAATAGGAGAATCCAAAGTTAGTTTTTGACTTGAATAAAAAGTGTAGTACATCAATGACATTAACATTAGTGAAGAGCAGACTGAAAGCCTTTAACCTTTGCTGAAAAATCAATGCCAGCAACCATGTTAGATATTTAACCTCTGAACACTCATGATGCCCCCCCCAATTCACACGCTCACATGCACAAACACACACACGTACACACAGTAAATTGACATCAACCCATGTCGACCTGCCCTGGGAATATTGTACTGGTGTGCTTTACCTCACCGGAATATCAGGGAGCATGTCAGGTCTGGGGCTTAAGATGCGGAGAATAATCCTCCTTTAACCTTTTGATAGAAATGACAGAGGTAGACAATAGAGCAATGGGTGCAGGGAAGAAAAGAAGAGAGCAATGGGGGAGGGAGAGAATGAACCAGAGACTGAGGACAGTGCAGCTATTCCATTTTAAGTGATTTATTTTGAAATTCATTATCGCATGTAGGAATTTTGTAAATGTTTTTACAGATACAAAACAGGTAACTTTCCATTTGTGTTGAATTCCACTCCAACTTACATGAAACTAAGTTTGCAATAACTGGAATGAAGTTTGTAATAGTGGGCATTTACCTGTCAGAGAGGGGCTAATGAAAGATACTGCTGTGTAGCATTGTGGGATATGTAGGGTTCAGACTTTTAAGGGCATGAACCATTACAGGGAACAACACAATGTCTTAACAGGAGCGTAGCAAGAGCTGCAGCTTTAGTGGACAGGATGAATAGGTCACCCACATTTTGCTCAGACCCCAGTACATGATCCTACAGTTTTGGGTCACATTTACGTTCACACAGCCTGAGTAAAATACAAGCTGTTATGTGGCCTGTGTAGACATGCCATAAAAGTCAGGATAAATCAGCTTCTGCAACTTCAATTTTGCCTATTCTTTTATTGAAATGTAATACTAAACACCTGAAGATCCCTTTGGCTTATGAGGATCCTGCAGCCAAAGGCACTCAGCTGCACCAGAAATGAATTTACACACATGAATCTATAACATTTCATTTACTGAACATAAGCAGGATGCTCTTTTCTATTTCAGCATCACTTTGTGGTTAAAGCTTAGAAAATGGCTGTTTTTACATGATGGGTTAATGGGTTGATGTATTTTTAATGAACCATAAAGTAGCATTTTCATATTGTTATGGTTGTGGTAATAATGATAACACCTTGGATTAAACTCTGTACCTAAATGAGATCCTGACATGCTGACAACTGATACTGTTTGATTAATCTTCACATGGAGATCCTGGTCACACACACTTGTTTGTGATTTTACTCGTATTCTATTTGCACTTTATACTGCGCTCCTTGATATTACAGATTCCCAAGAATTCTGTCCTAAACTAACACCTGGCCTAACCCTAAACCCAAGTCTTAACCCTCCAAAAGCTCTGAAGATGGACACATTTTTGTGGGAGAATGTGGATAAAATGGACACTAAAATGAAAAATTCTCCATCAGACTCCAATTTTAATTACAAGTGGTATACACACAAGCCTTTCACAGTAAAACAGCTTGTGACTATCCATTCAGAGTTGGCATGTGAGAGAGACAAAGCCATAGACAAGCTCAAACTGTCATACTTGCTATAAAAGCCAAACCATGAGGATCAGCAAACATACCAACATAAATCAGTCACACTGAAAAGAACAAACTGCATAAATCCCTTATCAGAATACACTGTCCAATGACATGAGAGCAGAGGTGCTTTAACAAAAAGTCCACTTATTGCACCATCTCTTTTGTTCAGGCTTTTATTGCACTTCTTCTTTCCATTCCAGTGGTGATATTGTCTCTTTGCAACGCTAGGGATTTCATTGGTTCTGGCCTGCTGAAGTACTTCTTTAATCAGATTTGTGCAGATGGCATGTTGGGTCATTGGTTGTATAGGGGCATATGTACACACATAGGCTGCACATGCATACATGCAGTCAGAAATTTTGGGTCAGTTCAGGACATCGTATCCTCAGGGCACAATTCTTCCCATATTTGATGTATGTAACATTAATAATGCACCTGAGAAAGGAAGCTGAAGCTAAATGAACCAGACTTAATATATATATATATATATATATATATATACTGTGTGTGTGTATGTTGCAGGAGAAACTATATGTATATGTTTCCTTAGATTCATGTCTTAGATGTGACACTTGAGATATTGTATACTGTACAGTCAGAAACAATGTAAACATTGCTCTATCTCTAATCTTAGCAGGAATTAGGAGACATAAAATAGAAATGTCATTTGGTGGAGACCAAGGAAAAATAAAGATACATTCTTGCCTTTTGGCTCCGGTTTGTTTCATGTTCATACTTATTGTAAACAAACAAAACAGGAGTAAACCTATAGACTGGCAGGTAACCTAATGATCGGATAGCCTTGGTGAAGAAACTATATTCCAGTAGCTGATTCATAAATATGAATATGTCTATCTGTCTTCTCTGAAGTTAATCAAGAAATAACTTATGACCATTATGAGCATTACTCGCCTACTAGTTTACTAAAAAGAGGCATCTTTCACAATTTTAATTTTGTTTGTTTTTTGTGAAATGTCCCAACATCAATTGGATGTATAAAGAACACAGATAATTCCTTTTCACCATTTGATTGATTAGGGAAAAATCTCCACACTCAGATGCTTACTGTGCAGTGTCACACCTCATCAAGTGGTCTCTATCTGGTTGTTTGGTCCGCACCAAACAACCAGATAACGACATTTCACTGAACTTCTGTGAATAAAAAGAGTGAACGGGAAAGGTAAAGAATTTTGTGAATAAACGTCAGGTTGAATGAACCCTGAGTCATTCAACACCATGCTGCTGCTTCCTGAATGAATCTTTTATTCAGAATTAAGGATGGATTCCTCACATTGCCTCAGTGATTGTGTGAGATGTTTTTGCTAAGAATATGTGCTGAATGTGTGCACTTGACCTTTCCTGTGTATGTGTGTAAAAGAGAAAGAGAAAGAGAGAGATGTTGCTACAGGTCTAATGGTACAAAGAGTGAAGAAATTCATCCTTTTACCGACAATGTTTTGGGAAGAATAAATGCAGACTTACTAGTCGCAGCAGCAGAAGAGGTTTAGACCTTGAGGTTTTCAGATTAGAAATAGCTTCTTGAGAGAGATTCGTGCAAAGAAAGTCTTTTAAAATTGTATGTTACATTTTAACCACTGTTTTCTGAGTGAGGGGAATGTTACAAGCAAAAAGCATTGTGTGGATCGACATAGACCTCCATAGACCCAAGAACTGTCTTTACCGACAGTTTACAGGGTTCAAACCTAAATATTTGGGATGGAGGTTATCTGTAATTTCTCAGGGCTGCTGGGAACATAGAGAGCTTGATTAGGGGGTTAACTATTGTTAACAATCATCAACAATCACAAGAAATGGTCCCAGATGGGCTGTGTTGTTGGGGATGTGTTGCTTCAGGTATTGCTGAAAAGATCATCTCACCCATATCCCTCTATCATTCCTGGATATGAAAGAGACAAAAAGGACTGGGTAATAACAGATACATCAGTTTGAAGGCACACAACAGGGCACTACCCAGAGGTTTACTCAAAGACAGGAATTTACAGGCATTTGGTTGTGTTTTGGGCAAATGAACATTTTGGGCAAATGAAAATTAGAACCTGATGCTGGCACTACATGCAAAGTCAGGGAACACAAAGGTTATTTCACTTAATCCTGTGTGGAACATAAATTTCTGAGCCAAATTTCTTGGTAATCCATATAGTAGTTCTTGAAACAAATGAAGCTTTTGATTATGCTATGTTAGGTTATGTTATGGAAAAGTCATGAGATTACCAAAGTTATAAGTATTCATTCTTTGGGGACCAAGAATGCCTGTACCAAATCGATATATCCATCTAATTGTTGTTTGGAACAAAATGGTGGATGACAGACCTACTCTACACTGCAAGCAAGCCGCACTGCTGGCATGGATGAAAATAATTTTTCTTCTATCAGTTGTACATGCACTACCCAATGGCAGCAACAAGACAGTAGTTTGAGGACACCTGGAGAAAGAAAAGGCACAGCAGTGAAATTGATCACAGAACAAAAACCCTATTCTGAATTGGGAGTGTTCAAGCATTCAAGATCTCTAAGGTGGTTAGCCCTAGTGCTAACTTTTAATGTGGTGCGTTTGCAGACATTGCAGCCAACAGTCTGCCAACATGTCTGTGGGTCTTTTCATCCAGTGGGGGGTACTGTCTGTGTCACAAAGTCCCAATATCTCTCACTCAAAATTACAACGTGGAGGCTGATGGAAATGGTTTGTCCCACTTAGCTGCTTCTTGCTTTCTCAGTAAGTCCTCGGTGGGGTCCAGGGTCTCTCCTCACTCTGCCCTCTTTGCATCTTTGCATCCCTGTAAAGTGGTTCAAAGTCAAACAACTTGCAGCATTGAAATTCATTGTTTTCCATGGAGACCAAGTGCTGCTACTTAAACACTGGGAAAATTCTTCTTCTAATCCTTGTGCACAAATTTGACCTGATACCATGTACAGTCCTCAGAGATCAAAGGTTTATCCTCCATCTATGAATTATACATCATCAAACATGTGGCATGTCAGGGGTTATTCATGTATGTAAGCGATGGAGAACCACCGGGGTAGCACAGGCATCCCCAACAGAGAACACAAAGCTCTGCAGCATTTACAGTTCATTATGTATACACTGAATTGCCTGTCTGTCAGGCCAACTAGTTTCACTTCAAACAGACTGTGAATTGATGAATCCTCCTAAAGAGAAGTACAATACACAAGGAGGCTAGCTAGTTAATGTAATAAGAATGAACATATAATGACAAGTGCATTTTAGTCAGATCAGTCAATTATTTGTTGTCATTATCTAATGACAATTAAATCATTAAGCAACAATTGCGCACCCAATTTAGTACATGTTGAAACTCATCCGTAAGTGGAACGCCCCCATCCCCAGTCATTACTGTTCTTTAGAAACTCCTTCTGAGACCACCAGAATCCCAGACAACAGGAGGAAGAAACAGGAATGATAAGGAAGAGGCTAAAGGAAAAAAACAAAAGCCACCTGCTTGGAAGACAAAAATCCCTCTGACATCTGTGTAAACCCATTAACACACTGCAGGGTTAATTGCCTTGAGCTATACACTTGAGCATCATCTGCAGAAGAAAAATATGTCTGGGGATAAAAGTATTAACCATGCAGCATTTTCACCTGAGGCCAATCCAAAAGATTACGACTCTGGACTCTCTGCACATAATGAGCATTTGCATTAATTACATTAGTTTTTTATGAAGAATTGTATGTAAATTCATTTTGGTCTTTCCCAAATAACAATGAAGGCAACAGGAAATAATTAAGACTAAATGGGTATTCCATGTGTCTAGGGCTGAGGGTTTTAGCCACTAAATAAACTCTTGAATCCTTCACATAGAGTATGTCCACACTAACCTGGCTACATCTGAAAGAAAAAAATAAAAGCAATGTACATCCACACTGTCCAGCTTAGATAGACAGTGAGGATGCACATTGGTTTAACCTGCTGAGACTCTGCTGAGTCTCAGTCTCAGCAGGTTAAACCTCTGTTCTGTTCCCTGTCTTTCCTCTTTCATCAGTTCAATTAATCTGTTTAAATACATCCATATATTTTTCTCTGGACAAGCATAAAACAGCAATTTGATCATGGCTCATAAATGTGACACGTTAACCAAGGAGAACAGTAACGGATGGGCTGCTGCACTGACATGTCGATCAAATCATGGTTTTATGGCATGTAATGTGCTGAGGGCATGGCAATGTGATTTTTTCCTGGAGAAGCAGAGAGGGATCTTTTATTTTTCATTTTATTCCATAATCTATTTTATCTCAGCCTCCCCTTGTGATATGTACTGTGAACTGTGACCAAAAGCACTGAGAGCTTCCTTTAAATGCATCACTTTGATCATAAAACAGCTACACATAAAACTAGAGCTTGCTGGTGGTGCAGCATGAGAGCACATGACAGACATAGCAGTCTGCTACTTTCCTGCAATGACTTTAACCATTTACTGACAGTGATTAACTGCTGCTTCTCTGTTTGGCTTGCCTTCCCCATGAGTCTCCAGCTGTTCCAAAACTCACCTCGTTAACGTGCCTGTGATGTGACTCAGATTCATGAAACCTGATTGGTTTATAGTGACGGACAGTCAAGACACCTAATCTCAGGTGACACCATCAAATCTAAGTCATATCAAGTTTTATTACTGGGAATCCAGGGTGAGCTAAAAATATTATGGTGTTAAAGCCCCTCAAAAGCTACAGCTGATGGCTGTGCCCTGCTAAGGAAAGACAGTTAGAGGAGAGTAGAAGAGCTTTGTAATGCTCAATGAAAGAAAACCAGACTTGTGAGTGTAGATGTGTAGATGTGTTCTCAGCTTCTTTGTACCTCACCTGCTCCCTCACTTCACCCTTGATTCTGTTGAGTTTTTTCCTCCATGGTATATGCTCTGTGGAGGAGATTAATGAAGGAAAAACGTATATTGGTATGCAGAGACACACTCACGTGTTCTCAATACACATGTCTATTGATGCCATTAATAGAGGAAACTAACCTTGAGCATGTGTAAACATACAAACATAATATATGTTGATATGCACACGCATATCAACAAAGACACTTGGCAAAGGAAGTAAATCTGTGTGGACCAAAGCAAAGCCAGGGAAGCTGCCCCAAGGCAAACCTTTGTTCGCTGCATGCTGATAACTGCCACTGTTGCAGTGAATAGATTAAAGTACAACAGGCAAAAAAGATGGAGAAACTAATATAGCTCTTTAGCTCAAAGACTATGCATGCTAGAGGCTATGGAAGCTGTGCCAAGTGTGTGGGCATGTGTTTTCAGTAAGTGTTTTCATGCATGTGTGTATGGATGTTTCTGACTGTATCAAAATGTGTGTGGGGGCGAAACAGAGGTGAAGGAAAAGAGCGGGAGAGAGCAATGATACAATCAAGAGGTAGGGTATGGGGTGGGGGGTCTAACAGCTTTGGTTAAACAGAGGTTTGCACGCTCTGCCCTGGCGGGCACAGGGAGTCCCTGTGAGCACACACGTGCGTCCGTGTGTGCGTTAAGCCTGAGTGATGTGCTTTTTTGTGTGTGTCAGCTCCACAGGGGGAGAGCCACCTGCTAACTCCTCATCCACTGACCGCTGTGATGCTTTATGCATTTGGGTGTTTAATTCACTCATCTTCATTATGCATGATAGTACAATACAATGAAATAAACCATGTTAGTGTGGCAAAAAATAATAGATATGATGAAATATAAAGTGCAAGGTCTTGCTGATGGACTCATTTCATATTCCATCCTCTAAGATGATGATATTTCTTCTAAAAGTACTGCTCAATCTTGTCCGTTGTATAGGGAAAGAAGGATTAAGGTCTGTGTTTGATTCATGCCTTCAGATATTTTGTCATATTGTTGGCAGAACAACAAAATTCAAGATAAAATGATAAAATGAACCAGGGTGCTCATCCATCATACCTGATGACACAAGTATCTGGTCTGTTTGCTGACAATAGGCCATTTTTCATGACAGCACACTTCATTTTGCAGAAATGCACAGAATGTCATTTTTCAACATTTTCCATTCCCCACAAAAGCAATCTTACTAATGCATCAGAGGCATAATACAGAAATGTATTTGTCTTTTGTATAAGCTTTTCTTGCATGCATAAAAGACTTGGAAAGTGGCAGCTATACTCTTAACAGCTGTGCCTGTTATTAAAAAGATTGCTCATTTTAATACTGCGCCAAAAACAAATGACGACCTTCAGATGTTGCATGAACACCAGGCCATCTTGAGAGACTACAGCTCGTACTGTAATTTGATTGGATAGGAATTCAGAATAAGCTGACGGCCTGCAATCAACGTGACACTTTCAGAGAGGACGGCCTTTGATTTTTTTTTTTTCAGTCAGCATTTCTGCTGGATCATTTCCAAGGAGATCCTCGCTTCCTCTGCTCATCTTCATTGACAACGCAATGCACATCTTGCTGGAGTAGTCCGATTGGGTTTGATACAAGTGCTAGTGAAGGATGGCGGTGAAGGGGCGTGGGGGTGGTGGATGGCGGTCGGCTGAGAACAAGTGGTGAGTGGGTGAGGTAAAGACAGGGAATGGGAGAGAGTGATGATGGTAAATGGAGGGGGAGGGGGAAATGAGGAATTGAAGAAGGTATTTGTATGGAAGCAATGGGGGTTGGTGTGTGTGTATGATGTGCATGGATGTGAGTGTATATGAGTGAGTGACTGTGTGTGTGTCGGGGGATGGGATGTGCTTAACAGAGGGGGTTGGGATCATCAGTGTAAGTGGTTAGTGGGTGAGGGTGAAATAAATGGGCAGGGAGGCGTTATTGATGATAATTAATAGAAGACGAAGGCGATTCATGACCAGACATTCCCCATTTAGAAAATACTCTGAAGTTAGAGGTGTCAGCAGTCCTTCTCTGTAGTTCCACAATGTGGGAAGAGCTTGAAAAACATAGACACAGGGCAGTGTCAGGTTTTTCAATAACAAACCTTGTTTTTGAAATACTGATGGAATAAAGCAGCCTTTTAAGTTGTTATCAGTGTAGCCACCCTGATGGCTCAGTATTTTATGGACACACTAAATACCGGCAAGGTTGCTGACTGAAATCTGGTCATTTCTTGTGATTGTAATACCTAAGGTTTGTGGCCTTTTCACCATCTTATTTCCTCTGGGTTTATCAGACAAAAAGCATCCCAAGTGAGTCATTTTGAAAAATGATTCTGTCATATAGTTAATTGATTGAGTGGAATTATTTCTTTACAAAAGTTCTTCTGAATGAACAGTGTCTCGTACAAAACATGGTTCAAGGAAAGAATCTTGTCCAGTGGTTATGTTTGGCCATAAAGTGGTTCTTGAAAGTTGTTTCAAGAAGCAAATTAATAAACTTCAGATGGATAGTAATCAATATCAGCCCTTAGCCCTTATCCAGCAAAGTGCTACTAAGCAATACTCTCCTTTTCAGGAATACCCATTGGAGACTGGGGTATGCTCAAAACAAACATGCGGTAATTGTTCAAATGGAGATAAGGGCACACACTTTTGGATAGACTTTATTCACCTTGTTGTGCATGCAAAAAGCAGCAGGTGGTTTGTGTGAAAAAGAAAGCCCTTGTAAGAGAACATCCTGCATATGACTGTGGAGTGGGCGTGCCTGTCAGATCATTGGTTTTTAGGAAGTTATTACACCTTTCCAGTGATTTTCATGTTGGAAACGTGTGGAGGGACATGGTTTCAGATACTCTTAATAATAATTTAACAAACACCACAGATAAAGCATACTGATCCACACACATATTTAGACTTGGTAGCTGTCCAGTACAGCCACAGTGTGATCTGCGGCCCACTGAGCAGCTTTACTGCCATTCAGAGCAGTGGGTAATTATAGACCTTGCTCAAAAAGTCACTCCTTTGGTGGAAATGACGAATGGGCAAGTGCTGCTTTTTCACTTTCAACACCCACATTTATCCTGTCCTGGAACTGAACTGGCAATTAACAGTCTGTAGAGGCACAGTTGTGTTTTTTTTCCTCCCAAAAAGTGAAGTGTTACAGTATTTCTGTGGTAAAGATATGAGCACTAGATAAACCGCCTCTGCACCTCATGAATATTTCCAGATTTTTTTAGTCTTCTGTGATAGTAAATGAAATTACTTTGTTTCTTGAAAAAAAGGGTATTGGAGACATTACACTAGACAATTCATGGGGTAAAATAATCGATGGATTAATATCTGATGAATATAATTGTTACTTGAATAGAGAATGTAAAGCCTGTCATGACAGAGACAAATGTGTGGGAGGTGGTAATCGCTCAGACTGGGATAAAGGTACACACTTTCCTTTTGGATTTTCTGAATACCTTTGATAATCATTCTGAGAATAACTGTGGGAACATGTTTTTAAATTCCAGAGTCATTTAATAGTAACCTTGGGTAGGTTATTTTTTGATTCTTAAGAGCCCAAAGAAATTAATGTTCTGTTTTTCTGCATCTCTTTCTTTTCATTTCCTATTAAGAGTCACTTTCTAATATTTGGAGCTTTGCCACAGTCTTTCTTGAAAAATGTGAAAACCTTTTACCCTTCAACATTTTTTCATGCATTTTCTGGGGGATGAACTGTAACATCCCTCAAGAACAGAGCGTACTGTCAGTTTTCCTAATGAAACAAAATAAAAGAAGAAAATTGACTCTCTGGTTTCACCTAGTTTTACCCTTCCACTGGCTCTAAGTGTCCGAGCCTTGTTACTTTAACTTAAATGGTAAATGGACTGTACTTATATAGCGCTTTTCTAGTCTTTTCGACCACTCAAAGCGCTTTACACTACAGATCACATTCACCCCATTCACACACATTCATACAGCACATGTTCTATATATAATGTGCTTTCTAAACACATTCACACACCAATGTGACACACATTGGAGGCAGTTTGGGGTTCAGTATCTTGCCCAAGGATACTTTGGCATGCAGACTGGAGGAGCCAGGAATCAAACCACTGACCTTCTGATTGGTGGGCGACTGCTCTACCTCCTGAGCCACAGCCACCCAAATGCACAATAATTTACGTTCTTGTCTTTTTGCATTATTTTGTGCAAGGCTCCTCGTGCAATGCTTTTAAATGAGACACAGGAAACTTTCTGCTGATGTGTTTTGTTTTATTTCTGATTTGTGAGATCTAGATGGTCGTGACGGAAACAGAGCGACACCACTACGAAAAAGATTCATTTTCTTTCCACTCACCGCATTTGATGACTGTTAAGTGTAATTCTAATGACATTACAGGCCACCTCCAATTCTAGATAATGGAGAAATTGTGGCCTTAGGATCTCTGACATGAAATCCCAGTTAAACGTTAGTGCTGGAGAGTGTGGGGAAGCGCAGCGTAACTGCTCCGGGTATAAGTGTTTCCAGTTTCTATCTGCAGTTTGAGTGTGTGTATTTTCCACATGTGCGTGTGATTTGTGACCTTGTGCATGAGTAGTGTCACTGTAATTGAGACCTTTTAGCATGAAGTGACATTTTATGTGGTGGGATAAAACATAGGGACTATATCTGGATCAGGCAGATTCTGGAGGCTTGACATTAAATTAATATGTGCCACCTGATCTACATCGTAACGCCTGTCACAGTGATTGCCCGGCGTAGGACACGGAGTGAAATACACATGTGGACCAATTTCACTTGCTTTCCGTGTGTGTGATCACTCAAAGGAGGATATTACAGCTAAATGAAATCTGTGGAGCTGTCAGACTGAGGGAGACCATACATAACGCTGACTTGACTGGGGTGTGGCACACTGCACTAATGGTGCATGTGTGTCTGTGTGTGCATGAGCATGCGTGTGTGTACAGTGATATGTGCATCCACTACACATGGCTGAAGACCTCTGAGCAGCTCATCACTGCTCGACATCTACATGCCCGTTCAGCGGTTTGCTCTCCACACCCTCCTGTCCCCATATATATAAACCTTCAGGCGTGGTGGGATGATAAATCACACAACTAACAGAGCGAAAGACCCTGTCGGCTGTGAAAAGATGGCCTTTCATGAATATATATGGAAAGAGCGTGTGTATCTTTGCCAACTCGCCATCTCAAGTCTGCTCTCCCTGACATGATTGAAGATTGAGTGATTATGTGACACTGGTGGCAACACACCCGCTGTTTTAACAGCAGACAGGCACATATATACAAACACACACGTTAAGAGATACACACTTGACGTGTGCGTGAGGATGGTAGAGACAAACGAGAGAGACATGGACAGAGGCAGAGACTGAGGCACAGAGACTGGACTCGAGTCACACACTCGGCAGCTCTCACACACCCACGCTCGTGTTCACACTCGCACTACAGCTGCTGTCTGGCCAGCATCATCCATCTTCCACCAGATCAGGGAGACTGACAGATCGCTCTTTGGGCTGCTGATAGTACGGCCACCGTTCCTGGTTGGCCAATCACAGCAGGAGAGAATTGAGCCAAATAGCTGACCCCTCAAGTCCGCAACACACACCCCATGCCCTGATTCACTTCCCTGTCCTTTCTTCACTGCTTTTGTAGAGGGGGACTTAAAAAACTAGAACATGTCACTGTTGTTCTAGATTAGCTCCACAGAGCTTAAAGTTGAGAGCTGAGCTCGTGAGAATTTTGGTCCACACTAAAACGAGGCAATAAGCATGAAGTTTGGCATTCATGGTCCCAAGAGGATGAATTCTACTGACTTTGACGAGCCCTTGACTCTTCATCTAGCACATTCATCAGGCCACAATGTCAATTTATGTAGCACATGATGTAGCACACCTACTAAACATCAGCAGCAACATTGTTGGATATTTTGGTGGAAAAGATATGTTGTCTATGAACTATTATACAACAAGTAGTTCCAACCAAGCAATCTGATTGGACAACAAGACAGAATGTGTTCAAATCAGCATGACAGAACGCCTTACTCATCACTAAAAATATTACTCCGCCATATATATTTTACTTTGTTGGTAATAGTTGTATAATCGCAAAGTTACACTCGAGGGTTTAACGTCATTTCAATGATGCTTGCAGACCGCTTTCTCCATCAGCTGTGCCGGTGACATGGCGCTATAACTTAAAATTCATGTAAAAGTTTGCGGTTGCAGAAGCTACATCTGTGTGAGTAAATAAATGCAGCGTCTTTGTTATAACGTGGTTGATAAAAGTAAGCATTTATTTGTGCAGTAGGCTGTTGATTTAGTTTGGTAAATTCAGAGACCTCGATAAAACGTCAGCTCAGAGTTCACTCATCTGGGACTAGAAAATCATTTCTGTTGCTAGGTCGTTACTAAGGTTCTGATTATTTGCTGTAGTGGTAAACTTGGTTCCATTACACATTACATTACACAGGAGTCCACTGACGTGACTGATTGTGCTCCAGTTAATAGTGAGACCCGAAGTATTTCCATGGAAATGGGAAAAACACTCGCAAAAAACTTTTAATTTTGAGAGCAAATTGCTCCTCAACATGAACAGATTTTGATTATACATTTTGCTTTGTTGGTAATAGTTGTATAATCGCAATATTAAACTCAAGGGTGTGCTTTAACATCAAATGACGTTAAAGCACACCCTCTCGGTTAATATTGCTTAAATACATTCTGAATCAATGTATTTGCGACTTGCCAAATACATAAACTAACATCTCCACATTGTTTTAACAGAAAATGGAATCCTGTCCTAAATATGTTTTCAACAGAATGTCTTTGTTGTTGTTGAACTTGTACACAAAAGTCACTTTTAGGAGACAGCATTGTTCACACAGAGGAAAATAAGGGAAATGAGATGACAATGAACTCCTTCAGTCTCTGCAGCCCTTCATATATCTGTTTCCTATTCCTCCACTCTCTTTCCCCACATACCCCACACTTTCTTTCACTTTCTCCCCATCATTTCACAGCTGCACCTCCATCCTTAATCAATCAGCCCACATTCCTGCTCCCAGCCTCACACTTTTTACTGTTATTGACGGGTTTCTCCAGCCATTCACCTCTTCTTCTCTTTCCTGTTAAGTTCATTTCTTCTCATTCAATCTTTCCATTTTTTCCATCCAATTTTGGTCTTTTTCATTTTCCTGATCTCCTCGTACTCTTTTTTCATTTTTGCTCCATTTCGCCCATTTCCCACAATTGATTTCCCTTTTACCATCTCTTTTCTCCTCTTCCTGTCACCTCCCATCTCTCCATTCCTCTACCCACCCACTATTCTATCTATGTATGTTCAAGCTTTTCTGCTCTCTCTTTTTGCCAGCCCTTTCAGCAGTATCAGTCAGGCAATAATCAGACCATCCCTCATTCACGCCTTCAGCCATTTTTACAGAACAGCTTTTCTTCTCATTTCTCCATCACCTCCCTTTTCTCTTCTCCCTCTATCCCACCACTACAAAGCTGTTATCATCTTATTCTCCTCCTCATCCATTACTCCAACCATTCTTCTTTCCTCTGTCTTCTCTCCATATTTGCTCTCAGCCATCTTTCCTCTCTTACCTCAACTCTTCACCTCATAAACATCAGCACCATCATCTGCTCCCCCACTCTTTCACTTCGCCCCTTGGGGAAGACGCTGCATTCAGGTCACCATGGCAACGACTCAAACACTGTTGCCGTGGCAGCCCTATCAGCTAATTGAGGCAATTATAACTATAAGCAGCAGCTGCTGTACCATTCTTCCCCTTCCCCCTCCTCCCTGGTTCCTCCCCTATTTCTCTCTCTCTCTCTCTCTCTCTCTGCTCATCCCCCTCCCCCTCCACTTCTCCATCCCTCCATCTTCTTCTCCTTCTCCTTCCTATACCCTCCCCCCAACTCTGCCTTGGCTCTCCTGTCCCTCATTGCTTACCCGGCTAATGTCCATGTAAAATTTCCTCCTCCACCTATTTTTGAACTCCCTCTTTATGCTCCATCCTCCCCTCTGTGGTTTCCCATCACTTTCCCTCTTTCTTCACTTTTCAAAACCAGTCTTTGCATTCAGTCATTTGACCTCTAATTATGTCATTAGATCCAAATGAACTTGTTACAAAATACTCTAATATCATCTGCCAACTTGTTTGCAAACAAAATTAAATATGGACAACTTAGTGTGCAGAATTAGTTACTGTTTATGGCTGTTAAATGAATTGTGTGAACATTTGTCAGGCTCTGTAAGATCAATGCTTTGGTGATCAGTTTGACGTGTTTGGTGTTTCAGTGTGGGACTGGGTGACAGCTGATAGAGTTTCAGACTGATGGCTTTGGATGCATCACCTTTTTATACTTGTAATTTTTCAGAGGAAGAAATACCACAGACTCTTCTCATGATCTACCTACGTTGATCAATGATACCTGACACGGTTTCTTTTGGTGAAGTTTTGCTTCTTTTTCTGCTAATATTAGACATCTGGGATGTATTGTGTCTATAGTATACTTTCCATTTTCAACATTTTCTATCACATTTCTAATAATCAGAATTAGGGATACATTTGTGCTCTTTAACCTATGCTACTAGTCCATAGTCTGAAACCCACTCATAGTTTATTTCTCCCAATCTGCGAGCACTAACTTTGTGTATCCTGGTTATTGCTATTACTGAGGGAGCTGCCATTTCTCATTGGAATATGTGTCATGTCAGCTGGATAAAACCAACATTTTTTATCAACATGGGGCATTTGGTAAAAACAAAAAATGTTTTGCAAATGCAAGAATGAGTAATGCAGACAAATTCACACTATTCTTATCAACAGAATGACATGTGAGAGATAACGCTCATGAACAAAACTGAAATGAGATATTTTTCCTATGCAAACCAAAAGACTTTTAAAAATTATTAAAGCTGTCTTGAAACTTCAGAGTTAAAAATAAGTGTCAAAGCACAGTGGAGGTCTTGTAACAGATATAGTATGTCCCTTTAAATTAGCTGTTCATAACTCCAAACATCTGCTAATTAAGACACGACTAGTGACATTTAAATGAAGTCTAACATGTGTATGGATTGTTTTGTTTGGATCAACAAGGTTCTGTCCTTAAAATATAATGACATTTCATATGTGATATTAATCAAATAAAAAACCCTCTTATCGTCAATACTTGATCTTCTTCTTCAGCCTCCCCTCCCCCGTCCTTCTCTCTGAAAATGATGATGATGTTGGTGGTTCCCCATCCTCCTCTCATTCACTGAAGAAGCACTTCAGATTTTCCCCTTGTGGCCACCAGAGACCACAGGCCCTGATGTTACGGGAAAGGAGGGGGGGTGGAGAGTTTTGGGGGGGGGGGTCACACATCCACACAGATGCACATGCAAATTAAACAGTGTATGTTCAAATGTGGATACATGAATGCACACACACACACACACATATATACAATTCCCTGGTGTGTGATGGCTGTGTAGCGTGTGATTGCCAAGGGGTCTGCTGGGCCCTCTGATGAGAGGAAGGGCTTTGACGCTTTAAAGATGTTTTATGTTCTAAGGATATTTGCCTATGCAAATGCTCAGGTTTATTAAGATAAGCTGCATCACATCCCAATCTGGGACACTTTTTAGTGCGTGTAATAAATATTTCTAGTCTTGTGTAACTAAATGAGTGCGAACAGTGCATTGCAGAAAAAAGCTTGTTTCTCAACCTGCCCTGGAAAAACTGCACTCACTATGGGTTAAATCAACAAACATACAGCCATTCTTGACAGATAGCAAATACTATTTAATAACCTTTTTTCCCATTATAAATCAAAGTATATATTCAGCATATATTCTATATATATAGCTCTATATTAAGATAAGTTGTCAGATGTTGTCAGGTTTGGGAATTTAAGCACAAAACATGTTTCCAACTATTTAACATCTTAGAACTGATTCTCAAATAACAGTAAAATATTTTTTGCCTTTTTGATCAATTTTATTATGTAAAATAAAAGCTCTTTGCTTTCTCTATTTGAGCTTTACTCTCAGGATTAACGTGTCCTTTTAAAATTCAACCTCTTGATCACACTCCTATCCTAACCAGACAGATTTACATGTTTCTTCAGAGATTTTGATCTATATGAGCGTGTGCACATGCAACATCACATATAGCATCCCAGAAACCATACAAAGAGTGTGTTTGTGTTCTCTAAGCTTCTTTCTGAAACCGCTGCTTCTGTAAAAACAAAAAAAGTTGTGGGCAGGGTGGAGGAACATGAGGCACGCATGTTCATGTTGTTTGCACATAATTTCCCTCTTAATTTGCGTATGCATATTTGTGCAGATGCTCAAATGTGTGTGTGTGTGTGCCATTTGTTTCAGTGTGAGTATTTTTCTGTGCATATAGTGAAATAAGGGAACTCAAAATGCGTGAGCAAATGTTGCCAAGCTCCTCGTGTAACCGAGCTGCTTGCGTGCACACAAGTGATTCTCCAGGCTAATTACTGGGAGTCCCTGTGATGCGTGTTGGGGAGGGTACCCATGCCAGTGTGTGGTAAATACTTGGGCATGCAACACAAATGGACGGCTAAATGTGCAGCTCTCTCTCAGAGGGCTGAGTGCCACAGCTCAGGGAGGAAGTGTCACATCAACAGGAATTCTCTTCAATGGCTAAAATGAAAAAAGAAAAAGATCAACAAATGTGCAGTCAGACAGAAAAATCAGGTATCATCATGCAAGGATGGGTGAAGAAATACTGAATTTCTAATGTGTTTTATATATAATTCACAACCAGTACAAATCAAATGTAGGAAATGCTACGTTGTTTCTATGTGAGTTCCTCTCTGAACATTAAAGGATGCCTGCAAGGGAAAATCAGCGGGAGACTTTTGAGAAACAGAGATTGATGCAGGTAGAAATTTCGGTATGAGTGGTTGGTATGTGTGCAGGGCGTGACAGGGTGGGTTGTGTGTGTGTTTGAAAGTGAAAAGATAGAGAGAGAGACGGGGGAACTGACTATGTGAGTGGCTCTTGTTCAGCAGTGGTCTTATCTACCTTGCACAGATGTGTTTCTTTGCCTCTTTCTGTGTCTCTATGCAAGCCAGTGTCCATGCATGAGTGTATGCGTGCATATGTATGTGTGTGAGCGGAGCTTATCTCTTTGGCCACTCAGCTGGAAGGCACCCTATCACATGCAGAACACAATGCAGAAAAAACAGCAGAGAGGCTGCCTGTAGCATTTCTGCTTTATGCTAGGATGATTTGAATTCAGCAAGATGTTATGGTTAAGGAGGCCCGCAGAATATGATATCATGACATACTATGGAAATGCGCTGAGCTAGGGAAAAGATACTTGCATGTTTGTTTTTTTTCAGTAATTTTGAACAGTGACATTCAAATGGGTTGCATTGGGCTCAAATTTGAGTTTGCCCACCCACAAAAAGAACTGGGGGGAATTATGTTTTCTAGGTATAAGCGTTAAGAAATGTGTTTGACTCTGGTGCAGCATTATGGATTTTCTGCTCTGAGGAAGCCATAAAACCCCCTCAGTTAGCAGATGATCCAAGCTAGTTTGCTGTGTAATGTAATGTTTTATGCGGCATCAAACACATAGGATAGACGTTGATACAACTATCTGCTTCAATATTTGAAATCTGTGCAAAATGTTAAATGTTGGGGTTTATAAGGATAGGCAAGGGTCAGATGATAGGTCCAACACTTTCCTCCAAACTGTAATATCTGGCTAATACTAAAGATTGTCATGATTTCGTTCTGATTCATGTTTTCAGCATTATTGTATACTTTGATCATCTGACTTTAGTGCACATGAGTTCAATTTATGATTATTCAATGAATGTTAATCTCATTACTGGATGAGTTGCTATGAATTCGACAGATATTTATACATAACTTTATGAACCACTGACTTTTCCTATAGCACCACCAGCAGGTTAAAGTTCTCATTTTTCCAGACTGAAATATCTCATAAATATCTGTATGTACATTTGTGTAGAGGATGAATCCTACTGATTATGAAAACTCCCTGACCTTTCCTTCCATCATCATTTTAAGTTTGACATGGGATCAGAGTGGAAACAGCTATGGGATGAATTGCCATTAAATTTGGTACAGACATTCATTTTCCCCCAAATGAACATGCATTAATCAATTTTTAACAAATGTCATCATCAAGTCAAATTTAAATTTGTTCCATACTTTGGCTTTTTGGACCAGATACAAAACTGACATTCCCTTCAGCCTCAGTTGCACTTTGTGTTTAGTGCTAATTTGCAAATTTTAGCATGCTAACATGCACAGAAGATGAACATGGTAAACACTACACACAGCATCTTCATGTTAGCTTGATGATTATAGCATTTAGCTCAAAGCACTGCTGTACTTAAGCACAGCGTCATTTACAGAGCCATTAACGTGGCCATAGACTCTCAGCTTTGCTTGTTTATATCAATCTTGAATTTTACATGTTCTTGAAAACCATTATCATGCTATTTTGTGGTACATGTACTATCCAAGACATGATTTTCAAACATTTTTTGAATACTTACGTTGAGTGAGAGAGAAATAGAAGATCATAATACCAATTGCTGTGATCAATGACTAAACACTGCTTAAATAGGATACATGATATATTAGGGGTGTGGTCCCATTTTATGTCTACCAGTACCAATTCCTGATATGATATTGGTCCTTTGTTCTCCCCAAATTTAAAATGTGTATACCTCAGTGCATAGAACTCATTAGGACACTGAATTTCCTGATGACAGTAACAATGAACCTGTATTTAACATGGATCGAGCCTGGCCAATACTCAATTCACTTCATAAGGTCAACATCTTCTCCAACAAATACTGTTTGTATATTCAAAATGTATTTATATGGACAGTCATACAGACACACACAAGCAGTCACACAGTCAGGCCAACATTCAACTGTCTAACTCCTGGTCATGAATAAGTAATGAGGGGTGTGATAATGCAGAGGGATGAGACCTTTGGAGCTTATGTAAAAAGGCCAGGGTCAGGAGGACTGTTACTTGATATTCAGCCATGGCATTTTCTCTGCTGCGTGCACACACACACACACACACACACACACACACACACACACAAACTCAAGAGAGTGGCCATCTGCTAAATGATTAATGCTCCAGTCTCTACCTAGAGTGGAAAGAGTGTATCTTAAAACAGGAGGAGAGGCTGACATTAAACTACTTGCAAATATTATGTTCCCATAAAGAGTCTCTTTTGTGCCTCCTATCTAATTCATGTAAAGTTTAATGGAGACCTTGACATGGTGACTTTTTCCTTTATCTCAAATTACTTGAAAACAATGCCAGTAAGTAGCTGTCAGTCAACTTCAATGCAAGTATCACACAGAGAATTTTTTCAATATGTTGGTGGCCAAAGAGGACTTGTCAGAGAGGTTCCAGTAATGATTATGATTGATCTGAGTGACCATGAATCTACAGTAACTTTAATGGAAATCTGGCAATCAGTTGTTAGATATTGAGATGCCTTGTCACAGAACAAAGCATTGTAGTCCCTTTTTTTTCCTGACAGTAGTGTTAGAGTTAAGGTCAGAAGGTCATCTAAGTCCTCAGGTAACCATGAATATTCATACCAAATTTCATGGAAATCTGCCCAGTAGTTAAAATATTGTTAAAATGTCTCAAATGAGAACAAATTGCTGGTTTTGACCACTTGTAATGCTACAGTGTGGTGGATTCTCATCTTGATTGAATCACGCACAAAGAAAAAGTACCATGTGCTGGTTCCATTTTCATGCTAATTCCGCTAATGGACGTTCGTAGCGGCAGTGCACAAATCAGTGTAGTAATGCATCATCAAAGGTACTGAAGCTGGGTGCTAGCTAGCAAACACTGATGTAAACAATGAACAAGGAACACAGGGTGAGACACACCAAATGTAATCATAACTTTACAGGGTACCTTTGACTTTTGTATTTGGTCATTATGCTGTTTCAGCATTCCCTAGGTGGTTAGAATATTTTTATTTGCACAAATTCAAAGACTTCTGTAGTCTATGTTGACAATGACATCAGAGCACCAAGAACAGTGGTGATGAAACAGTAACTGAAGTGCTCTTCATTTTATTGTTCTGTCCTTAATCTGCTATGTAGTGTGTGTGTGTGTGTGTGTGTGTGTGTGTGTGTTTTGTGTTTAAGAGAGAAAGCCTACAATTGCAGCTGAGCTAATACAGTATGAGCTAACTTTAATGTGTCTGGACACATGTTCAGCTGTTCCGTCATGCTCTCACCGTCTGTCTGTCAAAACACCTGAAACAACAAATGACCACACCAGCAGCTGCCCTGTGGCTAACCCCTCTGCTATTTGTACTGTGGACATGTGCACACATTCACACACACCTGCCAGTTGTGTCAGTGCTATGAAAGCAGTGCTAGTCCTCACAAATGCATTTATTAGGAGATCTGAAGGCCAGCTTAAAATCCCATCTACCAAAAAGAGAGGGTTCACTGATTCCAGAAGAACAAATGGTAAAGCATGTAGAAAGCAATTTGAAATGACAAAAGAACTGGTATGCATATGTTGAATTAGGTTTAAGACTCTGACTTTACCTTTGCCTTTCTGGGCTGGTTAGGGAATTCATTTGTTCAGTTTAATATATTTAACAGTTGGAGTTTGTGTGCTGCATTCTTTCAGGTTCAGGAAAAGTAATGTGACACTGTTGTGTGTTGCGATGCGCTGAGTGAATGGATTAAACAAGATTAGCCGGTGACCATCAGCATGACCATCACTAGTGTGTGTATGTGTGTGGTTTAGGAGTATCCTGGTTACAGCTGGAGAGGCAGAGCGTCACAGTAACCCTGAATGGCTTTTTGATGCACGCACACACACACATACACACACACACGGTTACCCGAGCTGCCTCTGCCTCACTATATATAGACCTGCCCTATCAGACTGCCAGAGCAAGTTAAAAATAGCTCTGCTCCATGCTTTCATACTGTGTGTCTCTTTTTCCCTCTCTCTCTCAGACAAAATCACATTCCCAACCCTCTCTTTCCCTTTCTTCCACTAAGATAAAAATGTAAGCACCCCCCCATCCCCTCCCCAGTCTCTTCACATCTCTCTGCTGATGTTCTGCCTACTGAGCTTACAGCTTCAAGTGTGAGAGAGGAGGGGGGCAGGGGTTTTGGATAGGGCAGAGGGAGGCAGAGGAGTACATAAAGGTTAAAGTCTGCTTCACGCTTTCTGTGGCAATGCAAGGGCAAGTGTGCACCTGCTCGAAATGACGTAAATGCATCTGAAGCACTGGCGGTCAAATGTGAGGTCACATACATGATCCTGAAGAGGCCTGATGAGGTAAAGAGGTTCTTGAATAGACATTATTGGACCAGTTTTTTAAAAGATGGGGAACTGTGATGGACGACGGAAGTTACAGTCATCTTTAGAACATTTTCTGTATAGCTTAATAGACATGCACATCATAGAATTACCCCTGTCATTTTGGATATAAACACACTCCTTGGTATGGGTGAGACACACCACTCTGCAACTCTCCCATTAAGCCCCAAAAGCAGCAATTTTAGCCGTGTAACAGTGTATCCTATGACTTCGAAGAGTCCCTTACTTTTTGTCTGGCGACACAATGAGGTTGACATTCATGATTGTATCTCGACATATCTCAACATATCTTACACAGAAATGCATGTAATTTGGTGACTCTGGTGATCCCTCTGACTTTTTAAAAACGTTTTCACTTATTCAGGTAAAATATCTCAACATTTACTTCATGGATTGGCCAAACATTTCATACACACATTCAAGGTTCCCAGATAATGAATTTAAGGGAAACTGATATTAACTTCATTAACTTTGAACCAGAGATTCATGAGCTAAAGTTGATGACAATCTTTATGGCATGTTAGAATGGATTGTGTAATGCTATACATGCTCTACAGACTGACATCCAGAAATGCAGGTGTGTGTTACAAATGTCACATGATAGGCATCTTATGACATGTTTGCACTGACTGGAAAAACCAAACGGAAAAGGAGCACATTGTTTCGATGATGCAGTAGCACATTTAATAATGGAACTAGCAGGTATCTAAATTGATTTTCTAATATTAGCATTGTCTGTGGTTAACCAATATATTTTAAGTAAGACATTTGCATTCACAAGTAAGCACCTGCACACATTGTAATGAACCCTTGCTTCATACTAGTGTTTGAAAGCATGAATGCCCCAGTGCATGGATAGCAAATGTGTATCCATGTGGAGTTGCTCGCTACAAGCTACGTGCCAGCAACACCAACTCATCTAAACTTAACTTTTCTGCTTGGACTTCATACATACTAAGGAGGAAAAAGGTGACACAGAGGTAAAAAAGCTGCACAACATGCTGACTCATTTCTGCAAATGAAAAGCAGGAATGCACATGCATGATAAAAAGTTTGAGGTATTGTAAAGGAGTTCGTAGTTTTAAATCAGTTAAATAAGTTTGTTTAATTCCTGTTTGAAGTGTTAATTAAATGTCTCAAATTAGTGAGATTGCTGTTGTGACTTCTGCATAAAAGTGAATTGGGAACTTATTCAGACATGAAACTGACATGTTAATTTTCAGTTCTAAAATAAGATGCATGACAGAAAGAGACTTTATATAGACGGCTTTTGCCCTATAATAAAAGCTGTCGTCTTTTGGAATAGCGACAAACACCTGTGCCTTTAGAAATGTTTGGGACAGTTGTGTAACATGCAAGGTGAAAATAGTCATGCTCAAAACACAGAGAATTTAGAAAGGCTATATTCATAAGAACTCTGTGACCCTGCAGCATCATCTGTTTATCCAACTTCAAGAGGGGAAGTGGTGTCAAGGCATGACTTGTGTTTGCTGTAAAGTCCATCCTGTTGCCTATGTTGAGCTGCTATGTTTTTTTATGAATGTGGCTCAGAGGTTAATGGCTACTCATGCTGACATTGTCGTTGTATGTCCACAGGAAAATGGTCAATCGCTGTCACATCCTGAGTGGAAGTTGGAGGGGAACTTGACAGTGTTTTTTTTCCTTTCTTTTTTTTCAGCATCAACACCAAAGTCATCAACAACTTGTTGACTCAGTAGGAAGGAAGGTGTGCATATATATGTGTATTTGTTTCAGTATGAACATCTGTGTGTCTGCATGGATGTATGCCCACCTGTTCATCCATGCATATAGATGCGTACACATGCGTAGGCTTGTTTCTATGTCTATGCATTTTTGTGTGTGTATGTTTACATACACTTACACCGGATCAGGAAAAGCTCCACAGGGAGCTCCTAACAGGCAAAAACAAATCCGGTTTCCTCATGTTTCCAGGCAATGTGTGAATGTGTGTATCCATTACATAAGTAGGTGAGAGAGGACAAACACTGCTGAACAACAAGCTGATTCGCTCGATAAAGCAAAGCCATAAAACCATCTTCCTTGTTCCTTTACAGGAAGCATCTATAACTGCAGGGTGAAATAAGTAGAAAAGAATGTTTGATCACAGACATACAAATATACACATATTTATGCACATATAAGTGCTCTCCTTTGAAAAATGTGCACATTTTGTGAAATCGGGGTCGCGCTGAACTGAACTTTTTACAATACCCCAATATCAGCATTTAGTCTTCATGTTAAACAGTCTTGACTATTTTTTCAAAGTTGGCAAAGACTTGGTGCAACATAGCAAGCATTTGACACACGCTGACATACAGGAGGTGAAAAAAAAAACAACTACACAGACTTTGTGATAAAGAATTTATGTCAAACTATTTTCAACATCAAGAACGAACCCTGAAGCTCAATGCCAAGAATGTTTCTAGAAAAGGAAACAGCTTCTGGAGCCACAATCCTCTTTCATCAAGGAATTCTGAGTCCAGATAGAAATGACATATACTGCCGTCGTTGTGTGACACATCAGACCAAAGCTGAATCTATTTCACCCTTGCTACTTTCAGCACCTGTCAGATTTCTACATTTTCTCTTGCACTTACAAAGACAAACAACCAGATATACTTTTTAAATCAACATAAGCACTGTGAATTGTTAAACAGCTGTTTACTATAGTGCTACAATATCAAGCTGTGCCTCAGGGCAGGAAGCTACTGGATATTGAGCTTTACAACAAGATATGTGTGGGCAGAGAGGACCTGCACATGGCAGAGGGAGGTGAATTTTCATTAGTAATAAAATAATAGTTTCATCTGCTTGTATAAGTAGAGAGGAGTTGAACTGATCTAATGTAATAGAATAGAATTAGAAAAGAACAAGATCACATCCTGCCGCTTCTATGGAGGCAGCTTCTTCATTTTTTGTGGCTGCATCTTTTGTGTTAAAAAGAAAGTGGGGAATTGTAGGGCAGTGGGCTACGAGGGACAGAAAAAGATAGAACGAAAGATGCAGCTCTGTGTATGCAGCTCCTGTGAGATGTAAGCTGGAGGAGAGGACTGTGCTTCAGCCAAGACACATCTCTTGGGCAGCTAAGATACTGCATTCACACACATGTACACATGCACTCGATGCTCACCCTTAATGCGCTTAAATGGTGGACATGGAAAAGCTTTTTGAAAGCATATCTGTAAAGATAGGAAATAGTTTATGAATAATTTGTTGCCTCAGGGGACTAATGCTGGGCAAGGGGAAGATGATCAGTGCAGCTTCTTGTCAGAATACTGTACTAGGAAAAGAGAAGGACTGGAGATCCCATACGGAGAAGAGAAAGCAACACACACACACACACACACACACACACACACACACACACACAGGAAAAGAATGAAAATCTCACACAATCACATGAAAAAGAATGCTCAGAAAATAAAATGTATATTCTACATTGTATACATATGAAATGAATACATATATGAAAGGCCCAGCACACTGGCCATACTCATGTGTGATTATTCATGTGCAATAACCCGGATCATCGAGTACAGTGCTGTATCTATACAGTGCCTTTAGGATGTTCTGATATTGCATATTTTTTTATTATCTTTTATGGGAATTGTTGTGTCTCTCTCTGTAAATACAATAATATAAGGAGTATGGTTTAGACCTGTTCTATATGAGAAGTGCCTTGAGGTGACTTCTGTTGTGATTTGGTGATATTTAAATAAAACTGGATTGAATATGTACTATTTATTGTAAATATTGATTAGTGAATTAGTGATGTGCACATGTGTATGAAGGTGTGTGTGTGTGTGTGTGTGTGTGTGTGTGTGTGTTAACATAATTTTTAGGTGTGCACAGCAACTCTCGTGCTTCTCTTGGTGCAATGACAAAAAAGCATTCTAATTTTGATGAAACAAAGAGAAAGATTTTTGTGAATGTGTAGTATCAGTTCATTCATGTCTTTGTGTGTGTGTGTGTGTGTGTGTGTGTGTGTGTGTGTGCGTGAGAGAGAGCAGCGAAAGACAGGTACAAAGACATACACATACACACACACACACACTGTCAAGTCCCCACAATCTGACTGACATATTCATGTCCCCACAACATGAGTAATACAAGTACACATACACACACAGTCTGTTAAAGTCCGTCAGTCACACAGACAAGCAGGAAGGGGGTCAATTATGGTACTAATGATCCTGCTATGAATAAACCAGTTGGAGGAAGTTGAACTCCCATTAGGCTTCCCTCCTCAGGCTATTAATAACCACAGAACTAATGCCTCCTCCACAATCAATACGTACATCCACTAGGACACGATTAAAGACACACTGTTAGAGATGGGACGGAGTATGTCATGGCCACTATGATTGTAGTAGTATCAGGAATGTAAGTCTTATTTCTGTAATACGAGTCCTGACAGGGGTTGAAGATGCCATTTGAATAAAGATATTTCATCACTGAAGCATGATTAGATGAAATAATAAGGAAAATTCTTGATTTAACAGTGCTTCACAGAAGGTGAATGAAGAGAACAAGGATGCCACCCAAATCAAAATCAAATTAACCCTGCATGATGTCCACCATAATTTTACTGCTTGTTAAATACTATGTCAACGTCCCTTCAATCAAGGGATGAGATTGCAGTTGGTATCCAATGCTAACTCTGGACAGGCAACATTGCTACTGGATGATTCTGCAAAACCACAGATGATGCTCAATATAATATGTGTCATATGTATGCTCTATAATGTTCTCTGCTAACATCTTTAGAATTTCCTTCCCCACGATATTTGCATATGGCAGCTACAGTATGGCTAGGGTTGGAGAAAGTTTCTTAAGGAAATAAACTTTGTAAGGGTATGGTTAGGCAACCAAAACACTTGGATAAGGTTGGGGAAAGATGGTGATGACAGTTAAAAAATAGAGAATCAGAAAGTTCATCTATGACATAAGGACTATCAGGGTTAGTTCTGAGCTACAACAGTGGGTGAGCTAATAGTTAGCATGCAAGCTAGCAGCAAGCATGCAAACAGTAGTCAGTCACAGTTATGACCAAAATGCACCCTAAGTATCCCTACTGGTGTGTCCCATGGATAGGATGGTGTATTTTGAAACTTTTGAAATGTTCACCCTTGTGTGTGAATCCAGTGATTGCAGTTTAGTTATTTGATTTCATCGAAGTACTTCGGGTTTTTAGTGCTAGTGGGGCCGAGCCTTTACAGTCCAACTCTCTATATACAGGATGCACAACTTCATGCACTAGCATTGAAAGCTGGTGCCTGTGGAAATGCCCAGTATGAAAGGAGAATACATTTTTCATGTTTTGTGTCTGTCTTTAGATGTGACCATTAATTGAAAAATATTTCTGCTTCACTTCATGGAGGAATTGTTATGATATAGTGTCATTTTGTCACCAGGGTTCATATTCCTTCATGAACTGAAGATATAGAGTGTATTAGCTTTAGTGTAAAATTGTGTCTTCAAATTAGCATATTGTGCCTTTATCGCCCCAGAACAGGAGAGTAGAGCTGATAGAAATTTCCTGTGATTGGAAAAAGGAAGATTACTGCAAATGGACGGTCAAATCCATCAAGCTGATCAGCAGAGGTTTGGTTCATGGCTCTGTCTCACTCAGCTGAAATCAAGAAGACTCCCTCAGGACTAAGCTGTTTCTACATATTTTGACTTGTCAGACAAAAAGGAAGAGCGACAGATGTGTGGATCAATACAATGGTGCAATGACAAATTGAATTTTTTCAACAAGGGAAAGACAGAATTTTTCAATGTGTGTCCACAGATATGGCTGGCTGGTGTGTGGCGCCTCTGAGCCTCTGGATACATTTTGGGTAAAATGGTGTTGTTATCTGGTTAACTCGATAATCTCCAACATGAAGAACTCTCATCTTTGTGGACGTGCAGTGTTTATTATTAGAAACCAGCGAGCACATGGTTATATGGGCTTGACTTTGTGTGAATGAGTGGACCCTTAAGCCTACTGAAGTGGGAATGGTTTCCAGAGAGAAGGAGGGAAAGAAATGGGTGAGAGGCACAGGACAGACTCTTTGGCATTAATCATCCATCCATTTATCTAACCATCCATCCATTTATCCAACCATCCATCCATCCATCTGTCCAACCTTCCAACACTAATCCCTTACTGCTTTGAACACACGTGTCACACTATCCCTTAGTTCTTAATACTTCAAAATAACAAAGGCCTCAAAGAAAAAGAAAGAAAGAAAGAAAGAGAGCCTGGATCTGTCTTTGTCTTTGATCACAACATTTTCAGACTGTGTAATTTAAGCCTGTACCCCACCCTCTATCTTTTGTTTCCATGGACAAAAAGGTGTGTTTAGTTGGTTTACTGCCTTTTAGATCATATTCAGATGGGTTTAAAGCTTTTTGATAATGGCATAGTGACAGTCAGTTGTCAACTCTACACTCTACACTGTGTCCTTGTGTGTGTGGGTGTGTCTGTATGTGCGCACACATGTATAGGTAGTATGTTTGTTAGCCCGCAGCTGAAGCACATTAGTGAGATGAGGAACAGAAAGGAGAGATGACAAGGCTTACAAAGTTAAAGACAAACACTGTGCAACTGTCAGCTGTTGAGAATAGACACACACACACAAAGAAACAAAGACTCATTTCTAGACAAACACGTTTTCACTGCCTGAGTTCATTTTCTTCGAAGATTAACTTCCGCAGTACGATAGCTGTGTTAATTTTCTGCATGGCACAGATTAACTATCAAACACACAAGAGGCACAGACCTCAAATTTGACCCTAGCTTTGTCCAGGAACCCATTTTGTCATGTCCAAGAAATTATGTTAAGTCAACTGTCGTGTTGTCCCGTCTTCATGTTGCCTTCTGTCTTCCTGTTTTATTTTGAAATCTTACTCTCCTCTTGTTTCAGGTCACTTGCCTCTTCCCCTCATGTGTTTCCCGCCTGTCTGATTGCTTGCCCCGCCCTGATTGTCTCCACCTGTTTCCTCTTACCTTGTGTCTATTTAGAGTCTGTGTCTCCCGTTGTCCTGTGCTAGTTCGTCTTGTTCATTCAGAGAGCCAAGCCAGCCTGCACCTCGAGCCACAGTCACGCCAAGTTTTTGATCCCTTGTCTTGCCTTGTTTGTTTCGTAGTTTTTGCCTCCTTGTGAGTGACTTTTGTTTGTACTTTACCTAGTGGATTTGCCTCCATGTGTGTGATTTTCTGTTGTTACTTTGTCAAATAAAGATTGTTTATTTTGTATGTTGAGTCTGAGTCTTGCATTTGGGTTCTCGTCCTAGTTCAGTCCTGACACATTTTGCAAGATATTTTCTCTCTAAATGTGACAGTTGACACAATAATCATCCCCTTACTTTGCATTACAGACACAAATTAGGGCTGTCACTTTGAAATTCAAATTACTGTACTGTGTGGAAAAAACAAATAAGCAGTTTGTATCATCTCTAATCAATAAATACTATAGTTTTTGTTGACAAAATTAACACAGTAATAAATCGTAACTTTCCTTTAATAGCAAAGAAAACCTGGATTGATTATAGTTAAATTTATTGATCAAAACTGACAGCATACACTGAACTTTATACAGTAACTTACAAATTGTATACAAGATGTAGAGGTGTGTAATTGTGTTTATAAAGCTTCTTAATGATCCTGCATTAATTGATTTTTGCTAGTGTACAAAACATTAACCATCCAGGGCCATTTTCTAAAATGCACCATCTGTCTGTTTGCTGACTTTGTAAAACAACTGCAGGGTAATGTTAGCTTGTCATTCAAGTGTGGCAATGCAGGCACTACAAATGAGTAGACCAGATTTTGAAACTTACTTGTGTTCTTAAACAAAAAGCAGGTGAAACAGGAAATCAGCATGGCAAGGACTGAAACTGTGGGAGCAGGCATAGCTAGTGGGCTAAAAAAAGCATTTCACAAGTTGAAAATGATACCAATTTATTATCATTAACCTCCATTAATATTCTTACACTCACTTCAGCTAAGCAGTGCTCTTCCCTCTCTGCTCATTCTGAGTGAACTCTGAATGAAATGAGCAGGTCATGACCAGCAGCGAATCTCAGCTCCTCATAGAATGAATGGGGAGCAAAGTCTGATGTAGCTGCAGCCACGGTACATTTAAACATAGGCTACATGGTTTGCCTATTAAAACACACTACAGGTTTGTTAACATCTGTTTAGTTTAACATACATGAGGAATTGCTCTCTCTGTGGGAAGCAGGGAGAGTAAAAAATCTTTTTTTAAATCCATATCAAACTGGATGGGTTATTGAGTCAACTTACAGGCCTATTACATCTCAGTATAAAGCTGTATAAGTCATTGAACCACATACATATCCACACACACACACACATATGTTCACTCCACCTGACCTGTAAATGTGTGTTCAGCCTGTCCATCAAAGCCTTTCTTCCCCTCCCTTTTAATGCTCTGGGCAATCCCAGCAACGGCTTTGCTGTTAGAGTGGAACATAAAGAGAGCGAGGAAAGCAGCTATAAAATTGATTTTTAATAGGTCTCAGCTCATTACATTTCTCTGTGTCTGTGTGTGTGTCTGTGTGTACTGGTTGGGGGTGGGGACCCAAGCAATGGCTGCCAGGGGGAGTTTAATAGGACAGTCATCACACCTGACGTTCTGTAGCCACTGGCCAAGAGTGAGGGCTACTGACTGCTTTAACTGTCATGACACGCTCATATATGTGCACACACACATGCACACACACACCTCACAAATGTTTCTCATTTGAAGTGTGTTCTGTTGGTGTAGACAGATGAGGAACCCTCCACAGTCCCTGAAATTACCTATTTGAATGATTGAAAGCAGGGGGATGAAGCAAATGAAATTCCACTGGTCACACTCATAGTCCCAGACCAGTAGAGAGGAGGATTGAGGATCAGCAAACCACCATGGGGTTAAATCTACAGTCCATTTCGCCGGTCAGAAAATTATACCAACCTATGCCTCAATAGTAAAATTGATTCCTGTAGGTAAAAGAAGAAATACCTGAAGCTAAAAATGAAACTGACAAAAGATGACGAGTTCCTCTTTAACGCAAAGTCATTTCTTAATTCTCACCCAGAATTTATGCTATATGTGAAGGATAGTGGAGTTAAATCTTTAAAGGTAACTTCCAGTGACACACAACATGTTTCTAATTTTCACATAACATCATTCTCTAAGTTAAATGGTGAGATTTTAGAAGAAGGTGATTTAAAAAGAAGGAAAATGTTCTGCTGCCTGACAGAACTCTCAAAGATTTTAAACAGCTGTGAGGATTGTGCTGTGACAACTAATCCCCCATTTACAAACACATACACGAACATTATGTCTGAAATCAACAACACGAAAAGCTGGGAACATAAAGGGTGAGGTGATGGAAGGAGCTGCGTCAGTTTTTATGGTCACCTGTAAACCTGTGTGAATATGAGTGGATGTATCCAAACAGGTCAAATAATTTAATCAGCTGATGTCGATCAGCTAATGCAATCATGACGTCTATGCTCTGCCTGAACTATTGCTTTGCTCCATTTTACTCCATCTCATTCCAAAAATCTTTGGTTTAAATGTAAATAATGTTTGTAGCTATCCAGTGTTCCCAGATCTGTGTAATGTACACACAAATGTGATTCAGTCTTATTCAGCTATTTTGTTATTGTTCTCAATTCTGAGGCTTGTTGCCATCTTTGATGTGTACAGTTACAATGGATCCATGTGCTGTTCTTAACTTAAGTTAGGGTAGACTGGACTCACTCACCTCAGTAAATCAAATTACATTTTCAAACTCTTACTCACTGTTGTTCTGCCCACCTGGCATCATTGCAGCTAGCTGTGCTCTCCACCGCAGAGAGGCTAATCATCGAGAACCTGTGTTCACCTGCTTTTTCACTAAATACTGTTCATGGTCTGGGTTTAGTTTGTAGCTTAAACATCAGATAACATTGAGGCACCAATGTTCTATGGTGAACATTTTGAGGAAGATTTCATTGGTTGATTGCTGACTGGAATATATGACATCCACATCAGCATCCTGTTTTCATTGTTCTTTTTCCTAGTTGTTTTGTCTTGGGGTTGTGGCTTTTTTTTCCTTTCCAAAGTGGTAACATTAAATAACATTTGTGACAGAGACACAACATAACTGGAAAGCAATAAATGTAACAGGGCAAGCACCTAAATCAAATTTTGAAAAGATGAAATTTTTGGCTACCTCAGGATACTGTGTAGGGAGGATGAAGTACAGTATGATTATACACATGCATGAGTGTTGTTGCATTCAACTCTGCATTAAAACAGTTATTCAATTTTTTCAAATTTTCTGTCCTCCTTTTTATTAACATTTTGTCATAGTTATTGTTTTCAAAGGTTACTTTTTAAAGTTTTGTTTTCATCTTGGACAAAAAAACGTTATCAACATTTCCTTCATATTTTTTGTAGATGAAATTAACTGTAATAAACTGAAATTTTCCCTTGATGCTAAAGGGAACAGCCGTGAATATGTGTATATGTACGTCATTTTATGGATACAGACCATAAACTTAAACTGAACTTGGATTTATATAGTAATTCACACACCACATAAAAAAATAGCATGGAAGCTCTTTACTAGTGCCTATAGGGCTCTTTTTAATGATCATGTCGCCCATGTGAGAATCAATAATTAGTGCACAAAAACACAGCCTACCCTCCTCCAAACTCCACTGTGAATTAATCAAATCTGCAGCTTACAGTCTTGGGAATGGTATTTGGACACAACACAAGAAATAATTTAAACTGGCCAAGATATTATCCTTATGTTCACAATGTTCGTAAATCCATGGTGAATTAATTAGCTTTGATCAGTCAAGAATACCATTGTTCTGTGTGTTCTGCATACATGCCATACAGCGGCTGATTTTTTATTTATAAATCTATTGATATCACAACGTTACTGTGATTTAAACCAGCCATTATTAGTAGTGTCCTTCCACTCTGTCTGTTTCATCCTTTATTCAGAGATTTCCTTCCATGCATCCGCCCCTCTACATCCTGTGCTCCCCCGTGACTGCCTATTACACTGGGACGCATCCTCTATTTCCCCTCCCTGCAGTGCAT
This sequence comes from Lates calcarifer, assembly GCF_001640805.2. NCBI lineage: Eukaryota > Metazoa > Chordata > Actinopteri > Centropomidae > Lates > Lates calcarifer. Next base: position 3,941,112 of record NC_066838.1, on the reverse strand, counting down.
GCATTGTGTATGTGTGTGTCTGTAAAGCATTGTGGGTGCGCTGACCTTCAGCTGTGGTGTAACTTAAGTCACAAATGGATGTGCTTCCTGAGTCATACCCCATGCATTTTCCAACTGTCCAGGTTGTACAGCTCTGTCCTGTACTCCCCATATGTCCAGACCCTCGTCTTCTTCACATCTCCACCCCCACAATTCTCATCCCACCACACCCTTGCCCATTACTTCCTTGCACTACAGCCCTCCAGCTCCACTCCAGCTCTGATGAATGCTCAGTGGAGCCTCATGCTTCCTCCCTTAATCCCTTTTTCTTCATCCTCGATTACTCCATCCTCTTTGACCCTCCTCCTCTTATCAAGCCCTCTTACACTCTCACACTGCTACCCTTTCCTCTGGTCCCTGCATGCCTGACTTTTCACTCCCATAAACCTCCTCCATTTAACCTTGAAATAAACACATTCTGAATTTACATACCTCTCCAGCTGCCTACCTAATTAATATGTACACAGAGGTCATAATGTTTGTATAATCTATGTTTCATGTGCTACTAACACATGCAGTATTGCTGAATATTTGGCATACTGCCTTTTCACTATTGCTATCAATATAATCTGTGAAAAAGTTCATGCTCTGGTGTGACCAAAACACATCCCTAAGTATGGATCGTTCTTTTTGACATAAAGTATTTGCAGGTTAAAGACTCCGATTTGTGGAACTCCCTAAAGAATGTTAAACACATGCTAAAATGTTTAGCACAATTTTCACATGCTAAAATATTGCATACCCTTGCAATCACTGAACACCTAAAAGGTTGGCATTTGTGGTTGTGGTGCACCACAAACAGTTAAAGCATTGACAAATTCAACATATAACACTCTCATGCTTTGATGACAGGCGTGTACTGTAATCTCCATTCATCTGTCATATCAGACTGGAATGTCCAGCAGACATTTTTATGAAAAGCTTAACTCAAACATCAGAAGGACAATAAAATATAAAATGCCATTTCATTCACAACCTTATCCAAATCACACAGCAACATCAGCATTGGTTGGTGTCTATTCCGCCGTGCCGGCTCTCCCTTTTACACAGAGGTCATTCGGCTTTGCGATTATCTCCGACACTGGCTTAAAGGTGGCGCGATAAGGACCCCCATTCCACCTCCATACCTTTTATGCAGAATGGCAAAGTGGAATAGCAGCGCAATATTCTGTAAAAGTAAAAAGAGTAAAAGGGGCTTTACACTGCAGCTAACATCTGCAGCATTTGTCATCAACCACCACTCTCTGCCATTGCAGTAAACTTTGTTTTTTAAATTACAGTTTTCCTCTGTGTTTCTTCCTTTGAGCTGGGGTCCATGTGTCTGATCCTTTCGCCACACATCCGGTCTTTATTCTTCATTCATTATTTATTCAAAAGGCCAGAAGTACAGAGGACTGTCATGTGTGACCTCTGTGGCCTCCAGAGACCCCAGGGCATGCTGGGAACATCCTGTGTGCATGGCCAGCTGATCTTCCTCTCTGGGCTGGTGTGTTAACTGGCCCTGTGGAGAGGACATTTACACACACACACACACACACAGAGCCATCCATGTCTTGTCTGACAATAACAGCTGGGACAAGTCATCTACAGGGTCTTAAGCTTGTATACAGCACACGTGCAACATGTGGAGAGCAGTGACGTGCACAGCAAAGCTCAATGTGATGCAATCAATACTTTCAATGCTATACTGCCAAGGTTACAGGAGAGGAACAGTGCATGTGTTCAGTCCCCATGGACCGTGTCTTCAAATGTGAGCCTCATCATCTCTAATTCATCTCATGACATTAATTATCATTCATAAGTGAAGAGAGAAAATCTGTTCCATGTGATCATAGGCTGGATAAATTATCTGAATGTTCTCTCTCCAATGGTTAGAAGCATGTGGTTTTGTGCCAGTGACATTCATAAAATCAGACAGATAAATGGGTATACAGTATTAATACTGTATATTGTGTCTATTTCTATTTCATTCAAGATCAGTAGTTTTCAGACTATGAGGCTCGCCTCCACAGGTGGGTGTCAGAGTGCTGAAGGCAAAGATACTGACTGTTGTTTGTTATTAGTCTGACCTGCTGTGCACAGTTCACAAAGCTATTTATGGTGCTTCAATTTGCCATTTACCATTAGCACCTGATTTCAGCAATTTGTATCAATAATCATACTCCTTAAAGTCATAACTCAGTCAAATCTGAACACAGACATGACAGACATAATTTTAGATTCAGTGTGACTTACATCAATGATATCATTAAGTCTATTGGCCATGTGTGAAAAAATGTTCATAAATCCAGTTAGAATTTATAGAAAAAAGATACTTCCAGAATACGCTGGAGAATCATCCAGTTTTTACATTTACTTCGGTATCAAAGAAATCCTGTGACAGCTATCTGTACATCCATGGCTATATTACCAACAGGAAATCCTAACAGGATAATCTGCATTCTATTGATGATAGCAGTTTGCCAGGATGTGAACAAATATTGGGTAAAAATAATAATATAATATAGCCTACAGCATAACTCAATGAATCCATTGCAACATTGCACTTAATGTTTATATCCCAGAAAATTTAGGCTATGAGTATCTGCCAAATAGAGACAGAGAATGATGGCCAGCATTTGAAAATCAAAGGTCTAGACCTTCTGCCCTGATAAACAAAAATGTTGCTGTCTTTTTATGAGAGATAATGAAGTTTTCCTTCCTTACTGAAATGTTTAAGGACATGTATCTAACTGTCATGTGTGTAGAACATGTTCCAGATAAATGTCAGAACCAAGCTGTGCAGCAAGTCAGTTACAAAGGGAAGAGGAGTGTGTATGTGTGTGTGTGTGCGTGCGTGCGTACTTATGAACTATGGATGATTACGCAGGAGAGAGGCTGTGCTGACGTCAGAGGATGCGTTGCTGATGCAAAGGCTGGTCAGCCAGAGTGAGTAAGAACAGCCAGCTTCTCCCTGGAGCATCTTTCCTCCATTCATCCCCATTATTCTCTGTTGGGAGGCAGCAAAGGTTTGGGATCGGTCTATACCAGAGAGTGTGAATCATAGATAAAGGCTTGGTAGTATGACGAACAGGAGAAAGGGAGAGAAAGAGAGGGAGAGAGAGAGCAGATATGGATGTGGAGTTGCTGCTGGCTTTGAGAGGTAGTGATGATGCAGACACCCCCTCCCCTGCCTCTGTAATTCATGCTGAACGTGCTTGTCATTCAGATCCAAGGCTCTGCATGTGTCAGAAAATCCTCTGCAGTGGGAAAGAAAGAGAGAAGTGGAAAAAGAGAAGGAGAGACAAAAGTACAAAGCAAGAAAATACTAGTATGTTGGGTTACTAAAGAGCTAATAATATGCTTTTATGTTGAGCTTGCAATGCTTGAAACACACATAGGATGTTACTGAGAATACAGTGCAATCTCTACAATGACACTGATTGATATTCCCTCCCTAACACTGGATTCATGACAGTTTCTAATGGCCCCATTAATAAATCATTACACACTGACATCAATGTGTGCCAGCTACATCCGTCAAGGCAGGGTCACTGAGTTTGTCCCTATAGATTTCGCTCCTGCCCAGCAAACCAACCACCCCCACCCCTCCAGTCACTGCCAACAGGACCCCGCCCTACCCTGGCACACTTTCTGCTACATTATATCCTTCACCCAGTTCCCAGGCATTCACAGTGGCCAGGAAGAGGCAAGGAATCAGGGTGGGGACGGAGATGGGCCCAGGGGCTGCAAGGCCTTGTAACCCACTTCTAGTCACTCAAAGTCTGCCATACAATTCCCTACAGGTAATAGCACTGTAACAGACACTTACTCATCTGTCTGCAATTTCTGTAGATATTATGTTCACATTGGAAGAACATTTAGCTCTTTTCAACCCAAACAGCTCCAGGATCTGTTGAACCACAGGAACCAGAAACTAATAGTCCCTTTTTCACATCTTGTTTGTGTTTCCACTGCATCGTTCCACAATCATGAGGACCTGGGCATCACCACTGCAATGTGACAAAAGTTCCTCAAGGCTTTTAGTGTCTCCAGCGGAAGCTGAGTAAAGTCTGATAATGTCATTGAAGTCAGCATCAGCTGTGACTGAAAACTGAAGTTTAACACCCCCACACCCCAAAAAAAAATAAAAAAAAAATCAGGGGGTGTGGTGTTGGAAAGAAGTGAATTTACTAGACCTCTGTAGCCCATTCCTCAACTCTGCTTGAGGCAACATTTGTTACTGCATAACCAACTCACATTTCAGATGCAATCTCAAATTTTAGGGGTTGAATTGCCTAGGTCTCTAAGCCTTTGCACCCAGTTTCTTCCTCTTCCTTTATCTGCTCTCAGTTTTGGGAGGCTGATGACATAATTTTTCTTTCAAGTTAAAAGTCACAAGAAATTTTCACCCCTCATCAATATATTGATACTGCTGGCTCCCAGACCATCCTTATTTTGTAAATGAAGCTGAACACAGGTCTTTGATTAACCAGTCAGCAACATTCAGCAGTGCATGCACTATCTGAACCATGGAAGTTCTACTCCCAAAGCAGGTTTTTTTTTTGTGTGGAACTATTGCAGAAAAACCTGTTAGTCCATTTGAAACCAAGTAAAGTTCCTAAATTCAGGGCTTTTACAGAATCATTCCCCACTGACATTCTTCTCTGTACTGGATTTTTGCTACCTTTATGTCTTATGTAAAACAAATTAGTAAGGTTATAGTGTCTATGTATTGTAACAGCACCCACTCAGGCTTATACTTACTACTCCTAAGTGTTGAGACTCTAATCTTACATGCACAGGACATGCCTCCCATGTATCACACTTGTGTGACACTAGAGAATTATTATTTTGTCATGACAAAATGATAGATAATCAGAAGATAAGATTTTTGGAAATAAAGTTACATTAACCTGTGATGTTTTTCTGGTAAATAAACAAATGTGTGTGCATGTGCATCCTCGTGAGCAAGCACTGGAACAATTAGAACAAGAACACACCCATAAAAACATTGCTTCATTGCGTTACCTTTAAGTTTATTTTCAGTATCTTGGATAGAAGTGGTCAAGGTTTAATATAAATAAGGACAAACTCAATGTTGTGGCCAAGCAAGGATCCAGTGATGTTTTCTGGCTTGTGTGATTCACTGTGGTACAAAACAAAATCTCTGTCCTTTGTGGTGCACCACATTTTACATCACCTTGATGTGACAGTACCCAGCTATTGACTTGTGCAAGATCAGTGAAGTGAATCAGCATCTGCATTGTTCATTTTTTGTCTTGTGTGGGCAGTCGATGGAAACTCATCATCCTCAAATTCACCCATGGAGATCGCATGTTTTATCTAGTACTCAAGTGTTCTGAGATGATGCTCTTTTATTCACAAGTCCCAGTGAAGCACTGTTAGTATTGTTTTTTAGCACAATAAAGACTCATCACCATTTACACCCTTCACACGCCCTTTCCTGATTGCTAATGCAAAGCATCCTCTTCCCACCGTAAGTTTTAGTAGCTTTTTCTGTTCCTCTGTTCTTCATAATTGTGTCAGTCAGCTGCTTCTCAAATGTGACCCAAAGCTTTTATGGTGGGAAAGAACTGATTATGGTGTACTTTTCCACAAGGAAGCAGGGTTTCAACCAAACACCACAACCAACGTGGCCAGATCATGTGAATGGAGCACGTGACTAGGATGTAAAACATTTTTTGAAGAGAGTTATGATGCTAGATGGCCTTTTTTCCAATAGAAATCTAAAAGTAAGGCCATATATAAAACATAAAGGTATGAGAGAACAAACAATTAACTTCTAAAAATAAATGTATGGACAAGTTTATCTGAGACATAAATCCTTTAATTCTTGATTCTATTCTGAAGGTGATAGTCAGGTGATTTTGTAATTGTTTGGATATGGTTTTTAAAAGTTAGATCTGCGTCCATAGCCACACCAAGATTTCTGGTTTGGCCTTTTAGTTGTTCTTGTTTGGCTCCAAAAATATTTATTTCAGTTTTATCTAAAACTAAAAATTTCCAATCCAAATCCAATCATGGATTTGTTCAATGCGCCTACTCAGCACCTGTGAGGGACTATAGTTACCCCTTGATACTGTTACATAAATGTGAGTGTTATCTGCCCAATTATGGTGCAGTATGTTGTTGTTTTCCATAATCTGAGCCAGTGGGAACATGTCAACATTGAACAGAAGAGGCCCAAGCATGGAGCCTTGGGGAACGGCATAAATCTTTAACACTCAGATGTGTAACTAGCAATTGACACAAAGTAGTTCCTGTCCCTCAGATGACATGAATTGCTTGCAACCCTTTCTAGCAATACGTTATGACCACTGTCTGTGTTAACTGAATGCCATTCAGGACCTTAACAAGAGCAGTATACTGTACTGTGTGCAGTTGAAATCCTAACAGGAAAACATAAAAACTACGGCTTTAGGCCATGGTGTCAGGCCATTCTGCTTGTGGGCAGGGAATCAACCAACTGGATGCAGGTTTTCCCTCAATTTCCTCCAAAGTTTGATAGGATCAAATTGTATCATTAACTCAATGTGGATGCAATACAGACAGACCCTATATTCGATATGGAGGATTAACAACTTATTTTTTTTTTTTAACTTTGTTTGTGAAGAATGAGGCAAATTCATTGCATGACTTAGTGGATTAAAGGAAGGACAATTGAGATCCTGCAGCTATGCAGTGTGTGGGATATGAAGCAAGAGAGAGAAGCATCCCAAACAGCAGCCCTGCAGCTCACCAGTTTGACCCTTGAACCTTAACCCATGATCCTTTGCTGCCAATGGTCATGCCCATCTGTCCTCATAGGGCACTTAAGTAATTTTCTTAATTTGGCTCAGAGCTATATAATAAGGATTTAATCGTGGCTTGACCCCTCCCCCGTGGCCCAGTCTTCCACACACACACACACACACACACTGACAGGTCCTGGTCTCAGGAGACTTATGAAGAGAGGCAGAGCCCAGCAGGTCTGGAATTCACTGATTATCTCCAGATTTCCCCAGAGGGCTCATGGCTTGAGAATGTCTTCAGTGTTTCTATTTTCAACATGCGATGTAATGCCCAAATAGAAATATAATTGTTATTTCCATGTGAGTCCTTGGATTTGGATTAATCCTAAACCAGTGGATCTGGATGGAAATTCACGCTTGTGGTGGAGGATAAACACTTTAACACCACCAGCTTTTGAAATATGAAAAAGTGTTTTCACACATATTTTAGGGATTTTAGGTGAGTAGCTCATTCATTTGGGTTCACTTTGTACTATATTGGATCGCAGCACCTTAACTGGGGTATTGGCCAGTTCCATGGGGTAAAAAGACAAGTAAGAGTAATACCATTGTCATACCAAAATTCAGTCCCCATTCATTTGATCAAGATGTATTTTTTTCCTGTCACTCTCATGAATTCAGTCTGACTAACTTTGACTCTGAAGTAACAAGACCCACTATTCCACTATTCACACACTATTCCAGCCAATTTCAAGAGAAAGAGTAGAGTTGTCCTTTAACTCAATCGGTTAACTTTGGTTGTTTATAGCCTTTCCTGCTGAAATGCAACAGTGGAAGTTGTGGGGAATGCTGCATGGCTGGAAGTCAAAACCAGGACAGGGACAGAGGTTAACAGGGCTATAACACTTGATCTGGTCTCAGTCTTGATACCAGTTTTGAGATTTTTTTCTCAATAATCTTGAACTTGTTTTGGTTTGCATGCATGCACCTATTACAGTCTTTGGTCTTGACCAAGTCCACTTCGCTTTTTTTTAGCCATGCTCTTGCCATGGATTTCCACTAAATTTCCATGACATTCTACTGATGACAGTGATGCCATGACTTTTCTTCTAGTGCCAAAAGTAGGTCAAAATTATGGCTTTGCCTATGAAATATCTCAACATCTACTCACTGAATAATAGTGAAATGTCCTGACAGCTATTGGATGCATTGCCATGACATTTAATGTTTCCCTCAGGATGAACTGCAATAACTTTTATGAACCCTTAATTTCATCTAGTCAAAACTTTAATTTGTCCAGTACTGTGGGTTATGACACACTTTGTGCAAAGTCAGTGATGAGCCTCAGCTGTACAATGTGTTAAGTGTTAATTAGCAAATATTAGCCCAATGTAAGACTGGGAACATAATAAACATTATACCTGTTAAAAATAAGCATGTTAGTATGCTAATGTTAGCAGTGCAGCCTCACAGAGCTGTCATAGCAAAAGCTCCTCAGCTGTCAGTTCCCAATAGAGATGAAAAATACTCATTTGGAACTGTAATTTACAAGTGCAATTAATGCTTATTCTCCAGTTTGTCACAACCAAGCAACCTCATTTTAGACATGTAGTTCTATGCACAGTATGGACTGTACTCTATGTACAAAAACAGAACAAAACAAAACAAAACAAACAAACAAAAAACAAACAAACAAACAAACAAACAAAAAAACAAAAAACAAAACCACAGCAGTACAGAGAATACTGAATTCTTTGTTTTATTGGCTTTGGTCTTGACTTCGGTCTTCAATATGCTAGGACTTGTCTCCAACTTGACATAAGCCATGTTAGGCATTTGATTAAAAGGTGTATTATTTTCAACTAGAGGCACACTATTAGAGCTCCAGGAGCTGATGCTTGCACACCATGCATTCCAACACTCTCCTCCTTTCCTTGCCAGTCTTGGTCTAAAATGGCAATATTCTATTGAATAACTGTCAGTACCTGTCAGTCCTTATGTAAGTTTTGTCAGTAAGTGTAAGTGAAATTGATGCAGTGTCCTTGAAATCTTCTCAGGATTGAGTCATTTTAAACATAATACTGAATCAAATTATCATTCAGCAGTAGAGGTGCACAGAATATGCACACATTTCAAACTGTTTGCTGTCATTTCTACATCTTTACTGCTCTTTCTCATTCCATCTTTTCGTGTGTGTGTGCACTTGCACTGATGCACACTTGAGTCATGCAGGTCAGAATCAGTGAAGGAAACAAACAAACAAAATTGTGTATTTTCACACACATTTATAGCATACACATGTAAAAGTTACATTTACGTAAGCATTTTGCACATACACACACAGACACCTACGCCCATCACTGCAGGTAAGCACCATCCCTAGCATGGCTTCCCCATCATTCTCTCCTCTCCACGAGCTGTGATCTGATTGGCTGTTGGATGGGTGAGGCTCACTGCAGAGGCAGAAACGAGGGGAGGGGACTTCCCTTGCTTAGCACAACTTGTACACACACACACACACACAGAAAACCAACCACCCACCCACTCACACATACACACACACACCCAGGGAATCCCTCCTTTTCTCTTTTAACACACATCTCGTCTTCAGTTACACACCGCTGTTAAATTATTTACAGCACAGCCAGGTTTGAATGTGCTGTAAACCAGATATAATGAAGTGGTTTGGAGCATCTCTGAGCTCCTCGCTGTTTTTAAGAGTTTCACCTCATTATACTTTCACCAAGAAGAGTTTAGGATATGTATCTGCCAAAGTGTGATTCCCACCAGTGTGTTATTAATAGGGGAATCTCAGGTTTAGTGCTGATGGTTATGCATAGTTATGCCTTCACAGGGAAAGAGGACCCACACTGGGTGCAGCTGTCGAGTGCAGACGGTAGGTCAGGTTTCACTACTGATGTATGTGTGCGTCAGTGTTTGTGTGGGACAGCACAAAAGCTGGCATGAGGGAGCCCCCAGTGGATCAAGAGAGGCTCATCAGAAAGTATTTCCAACTCATGTTTTGGGTGTGTGCCTGTCTGTGTGTGTCTGAATGTGAATATACACACACTAAAAGGTCACATCTGTGTTATTTAAGAAGAATCCAGAGGAAAGAGTAATGTGTCAGGTGCTCTGATCAAATAACACTGCTGAAGGTCACTGATGACAATGTTACAACGTATGGTAGAATAAATGGTGTCCCCTCTTGTTACATGAAGTGGCTTTTACCCAAAAGCAGAGCTGCCGATGACATCACTAGAAAGAGTAAATCATGTGACGCAACATAGTGAGCAATTACAAAATGATAATTTATTATATCTTTTTTGTTCATTTATATTTATTTTGGCATGTCTCTGCAAAACACAACAGTGATGTGAATATGAGCAGTTTGCCTTTCCCGCACTGAAAAACCAACTGTACTGCAGCCTTACTAATAATAACTGAGCTGTAATATGAATGGAGACATCCTTATATGGAAAAGGAGCCATGGAGGCAGGGAGCTGTGGAGTCATCTCATGCCCAACGGTCACAGATGACATCAGTGTCAGGCTGACCCTCCGTTAAAAAGGCTCGGACACTCTCCTCTCTGTGCTTGTGCAGACCCCCTCTCACTCTTCCCTGAGTCGCTGCAATGCATATGGTGCATGCCAGTCTACGTCATTTCCAAAGGTCTGACTGTCAGCAGCTCTGGGAAAGAGAGTCACAAGACCAGCAGAGCGGGTGCATCGTGCCTTCGGCCAGCTCTGTATGGTGCCTTAAACTGTAAAGAGCCAACAGCATGGCCATGCCGCAAATGTAACCATGAGGAATGTGAGGAATGATGAGGACCAGTGTGAGAGACTCGTGGATCCTGTCAGCTCTGATAAGATCTTGTGAGACATTCTGGCTCCAAGTTTCTTGTTTTAGGCCCAGTTACAATCTGTGTGTGTGTGTGAGGGGTGGGGTGGGTTGGGGTGGTGGGGGCATGGTATCTTTCCGTCAGGTGACAGTGGCCAGACCATCAATTAGATAAGTATAATGATCAGCTGATTCCTTAGTTGCTATTTTTGGAAGTGGGCGTGCTCTACAGCATACTGTAAGTGGTCACAGCAGGCTGACAGGCCTCTGCCTCTGGTGGCAAGTGATTATGCCTTACTCAGCTTATATACAAAATCAGCACAACCCACAATGTAGTCAACCTACTAACAAGTATTGTGCGTGTATGTGTTTGTTTGCCATATAGAAACCATTGTTGTGCTTGTCTTGTGCAAAAACTATAAACAAGACTCTACAGCCACGAGCAACTCTGTGACAATGTCTAAGGTACATTCAAGTTGTATTGGGTTCTTTGAGCTAAAGGCTAATGTCAGCATGCTCAACAGTTCTAACATGTTGATGTTTAGCATGTTCAGTATCTTTGTTTAGCATGTTTGCTTGACAACATTTGCTTATTTGCATGACACACAAAGTAGAGCTGACTGGAATGGGAATATGTTCAGTAGAATTCATCCTCTAGGGATCATGAATGTCCGCACAATGTCCCTGGGCAAGATAGTCCAAAAGTATTGAGATACAGACTGACTCATTATTGGTTTTGGTCTTTTCATGAGATTTGTTGACAATACAAATGTATAGATATATCCATCCTTATCCTAGTGGCATTACTGTTATATTCAAAATAGTTTACAAAAAATGGACCTATGCCCCAACTATTAATAATATTCTAAGTTCAATGTATCTCTTTTAGTGGTGTGATGAACATATACTTTTTGCAGAAGTAGGCATTAGCTGATCAAAGATCTGCTTGATAGCGGGAAGGCATTTGTTTATGCATTATGCTGACATGTGCCTGCCATATGTTGCATGCATGCAGAATTTATGTTAATTATACATGTTTGCTCTACATATTCTGTATATTTGTCAGTTTTGTGCACTATCTTTGTGAGGATAATTGAGTATATCTCATATTATTATTATATTATTCAGCAGATAAGGGCGTGCAAGTTTGCGTGTTTCTCCTTGTGCCTGTGTGGGTTTTCTCTGGATACTCTGGCTTCCTCCCACCATCCAAAGACATGCATTAGGTTAACTGGTGACTCTAAACTGCCCGTAGGAGTGAATGTGAGTGTGAGTGGTTGTTTTCTGTATATGTTGGCCCTGTGAGGGACTGGTGTACCCCACCTCTTGCAGCTGGGATAGGCTCCAGTGACTGCACCCATACAACCCCCCCCCAAAAAATAAATAAATAAATAAATTATATATATACCTAATTTACATTTTGGCTGATACACTGCTTGTTGTGAACCTGCCATGCTTGGAACACTCCCTGTAAGTACCATTCTGTGAGCATGTCAAGGACCATCTGCGACATGTGTCGGACTTCCTCTACTCTGTCAGAATACAGACCTTTCACGTGAATTTCATTTTGGGGATGAGGAGTCAAATCTGGTGAGAAGGGGAGTGGTGATTGTGTTGATGTGGCCAAAAAAGCGTGCTGTGAGTAGGTGTGTAATCATGATGGAGCACCCATTTGCCATCGCACCACAGTTCAGGTCATTTGTGTTGAATGTTCCCCCTCAGACGTCTTAGAATAGTGCAGTAGAACTCAACATTGACTGTCGCCTAAAAGACAGATTCATGGTGCACAACCTCGTAAATGTCAAAGACAAACAAGAAGCACATTTTTTGGTCCTGGAGACCACTGCATTGGTCTTCCACTGCAAAGACCAATGATCCTAGACATTAAGGTTGGGTCATCCCAAGCCTGCTGATGGAGATCCTTGCAGACTTCGACACAGTGGTGCTTCTGCTCCTTGGTGAAAGTGCAAATACGCACCACGTGACATGATGAAGAATATTTAGTGAATGTTTTTATTGTCGTCATCATTAAACACCATTAACATTTATAATTACTTTCTGTTTCTCAGACATACTTACACATTTTGGGCAGTGAAAGGAAAATTATCTCCAGCTGTTTGGTCTGTTCAACATATCAGTGGCATAGTTGGTGAGGATATCCTCAGATGCAAAACACACAAACATACACACACACATCTGTCTGTTTCCATGGCTACCTGGCTGGTCTATTAACCCTTTCCTTATCTCAGTTTCATACTCGTGTATGAGGCAATTATGTTTTTCATATGTATGCAAACCCCATTGGCAAGAGCAAACAGTTTATGAAGTAAATTGCTGATGAATGTCAAATGAACATTATGTCCTGAGAAGACAAATATACCTCTGAAATCATTTGAAGTACTAAGTAAACTTTACACAGTGTTAATTGTGTTTGATGTAGCTTCTGAGTCAAACACCATCAACCGTCTTGGCCTTTTGCCTGATCTGTTCCTTTTCATCTTCAGCACTGCCACTTTCAGCCTACATGTCTGAGGAGATGTCTCCAAGATTTGAGATACAAAAAAAGTAGTGTTTGGCACAATGTCATGTAAATTGTTCGAGAAATTTGCAGGTACACACAACATTCATTGCACAATATTTGCTTATAAGTGTGGTCTATTGCATGATTTGTTCACTGCCAGGGGGTATTACTCATCTTAGTTTTGTCAGTGGCCAAATATTCTTGACAAATTAATAATGATGTTTCCATTTTTTATGATGCTGTTGCTCAGGGTTGCTGACTGGAAATGTAGTGTTACTGAGGTGGCAGTGGATATGGGAACTATATCAGGAGAGGGCAGATCACACACGCATGGACACACCCATGCATGATGCGGACGCACAGAGCGATAGAGAACGCAAAAAATCCTCTGTTGTGACCAAAGAATTGATAGGCAAGATCAGTAGCTAAGACTAAGACAAGTCTAGGTCAAAACATCCCCAAGACTCCAAGATGAGAGTCCAAGATGATTAAAAAAGAGCACATAGCTTAATATCTATTTATCGATCTATCTATTTTTTTCTGCAAATATATCACAGAAGTGACCTGGCAACATGTTTACAAGGTTTGCATGAATGACCAGCTGAATTTGAACGTGCTCCTGTGTTGTCTTCTCTCCTCTGCAAAATGCTGTTGTGCTGCAGAGAGCTGAAATAAGGTTTAACAACATGCTCTCATTTATTATTCAATTACAATTAATGTCAGATAGGGATGATAGATATACTGCTAATTTAACAAGGGAAGGTAAACAGAGAATTTTTTTTTTAATGATTTTTGACAACGTTGCTCTTTTCCTGCTTTATATTTTTTCTGCCTCTTTTCGTGAAGGTCAGAGGTCAGGGTCAGATATAGAATGAATCTTAATTCCTCATTTTGGAGGACAGTCTCCTAAAACACATGGTCTCCCACCCCCACCCCTCATCCCACTCACTAAAGCTACTTCCAATTTGTGATGCTGTGTACTTCCTGCATACGATCCCACCCCCCATGCACACACACAGACACCACCAGACACACACACATTATGTAGGGCAGATGAAAAGTGATGACAGATTTGTCATGTCTGTCACTGCTCACAGAAAGCCATCTTTGTTACCTGCAGTTTCATCACATGATAAATGGCATGAATGTAACCAGTCATATTACAATTAATTACGATAAGAACATCTGCTGGTAATTTTTTGGACATTGTATTGCACCATTTTCTGTGTATGTGTGTGTGTGTCCCTGTGTTAACTGATGCTTTTGTGTACAGGCGAGAGAAAGTAAGATGCACTAAAGCCATAGTTCCTTCCATCTGTTAAGTAAATTTTGAGTAAAAATGAAAAATCTTGCAAAAATAAAGAATCAGATTTGTGTGCATTTCCATCAGCAGTTACAAATGGCTTATGCTTCTTCTCAGTTGCAGCCAGTCCATAGTCCAGACTGCTCTTCTTTGTGGTTCGCAGACAGTGGAACAAACCCCCAAATACTATAAGAGTGTGGGTGTACCTTTCTATTTTCAAGAATTTCTTGAAGACTCATCTCTTCCAAGAGCGCCTCTAACCTGGACTTTTGATGCACTTATTCTTTAACTGATACACTTGTGCTTTGCCTTATAGATGTAGTACTTACTTCAAGTCCCCTACTGAACTGAAACTTAAATGCTGTCCCTCATTTGTAAGTCGCTTTGATTAAAAGCATCTGCCAAATGAGTAAATGTAATATAATTATAACATATAAAATCAAACAACAATGAAAATGTCCACTACTATTCCTCATATACCATGGGGATTGAAGATACTAGAAAGACAAGCAGCTTAGGTCAATTGGTGACTCTAAATTGTCTGTAGGTGTGAATGTGAGTGTTAATGGTTGGTTGTCAATATGTTCGCCCTGTGATGGGCTGGTGATCCTACAGTGTGCCCAATGTCAGCTGGGATAGGCTCCAGCCGCCCATGACCTGTAACGGATAAGTGGTATAGATAATAAATGATTGAATTTCAGATGTTTTTCTGTGTATTCTATTTTTGTTAGTTTCTATTTAATTTTTTTTTTTTTTCCCCGTTCTTATAGATCAGTCTGATCATGTTAGATCTGAGTTTGTGGAACAGCTAAGACTTAAACCAGCTGTATAGTTTAAAAGAGTACTTCACCCATTCAGCATTACACTCCTATAAAATCAGTTCTTACCTGGTCATGTGACTGTGGTGTAGTTGGTTTAGAGCCTAATATGAGCATTTTACAACCCAATTGTATTTAGGTTCAGTGGGTGTAGTGATGATCTTGGCTTAACAAAATATGTAAGTATCACAAACTATTATTATCACAGAGTTTATTTTTTTGGTTTTGGATTACTGCACTTTTTGTTGAGGGAACCAGGGTGATGCTAACGTCCAGGTTGGCCTACAAAAATATGTTATCCTATCTATTGTATGCAAGCTTTGAATCTAACTTTCTGTGTAAATGAACATTTGTTATATTCTGTGACCATCCAGGCATACATTGTAGAGGACATCATAATAATAATTAATTTATATGAATAGTAATTTCAATAATAGTATTTACCTTAGATGTTACATTGCAACATGTAGACATTTGGATGAAGAAAAAGCTAAAAAGAGGCAGTGAGAGTGAGAGCGAGGTTTGTGTTGAAGGTGATCAGGGCAGAATGTGGCCAGGTGCGTGTTAACAGTGCTGTGCTGTTGTCTTTTGCATGACAGTGGTGTGTAACAGGTGGGCTCTGCCACTCACTGCAGGCAATAAAGGGGTGCAAACAGATGAACAGAAACTAGGGCCAGGGAGATATAAGATACTATATTACACAGTTTCAGCAAAACAATGTGGTAGCTTTGTATGTTCAAGGAATTTAGATCAAAATGTCCTAGCTAATATATCATACATTTTATTCAATGTAGATCTGAGTTTATTAAATCACATAAATTAATGAGGGTCAGTCAACTGCTTTTCAGTATTTTTCAGTAAAATACTGCAAAGTATCAATTTGTCTCTTCATAAACATCACAATTTCTTCCTGTTTACATTTCTTCCTGTTTAAGACACATTTTAAAAATGCACTGCATCTTCCTTATTGTAGATGCTATGCTGCTACAGTGTAGACAATGCAGCTAATGAAACACTGTATTCCACTAAGTGCAGAGTGCTCAGAAGTATTAGACTATATTGAATATTTTATGCAAGATATTTTAAAAGACACTTGTATTAAGAGAGTTCTATCACTTTTTTTTAGGCATTGGAGGAAAAAAATGTCTTCCTAGCAGCTGGTCTTATCACAAGACACATAAGATAACTCCAGGTGAAAACCCAGTGTGACCCACATTTTACAACTCTGAATGGTAGAACAAGCACAAGCCTTGACTTGCAGTTGCCATAAGTATCAGCAACTAACCACTCAAGCCTACAAGAAACAACTCAAACCTTTCAGACTTGTACAGTGTGCAGTGGTAGGCAAGGCAATGGCGATTTATAAATTAACAGCATTTCCAGTCATTTGAACATGGTGAGAATGGAGTATTGTGTTGTAAGACACTCATGATTGCTGCTGAAGAAGCGTTTTGTATTATTGTGTTCCTATACAGCAGTCAGTGTTGCCTGAGGCTCAGGTCACATTTTAGTCAGGGAATGGTCATTTCAACAGGAATCTTTGTTCATTGGCTGATGTTGCTGCAGCTTCACTGATGCAAACACACAGATGCATGCATGTAAACACATGAAGGGGATTCATCTGTCTTTCAGGAAACATTGCCTTGAGTCCTTGCTCATCAAATTACTCATGTTTCACTCACACTGACCCAAAGCATCTTTGTTACTGATAGAAATTGAAAGTTGCAACAGTGGCTTCAGTCGCCACTGAGCCTCCACCCTCACTGATGGCCAAGACTGATACAGAGATAGGCACAAGAGACTAGAAGATACCCACCAAAAACAGGGCCCAGCCAGCTCTGCCTGCTAGACAAGACAGTACAATTTTGTTGATTGATTTTTTTTTTTATTTAGTAATTGTTAATTATTATCATCAGCAGTTGTGACAAGCAGTTCTTGTACAGATAGAAAGAAGATTGGTGAGCCACATAGTCACTGCATATCACTATATTCTTTTCAACTGAGAAATCCAGTTGTTTTTCTATTAATTTATTTACTGTCTCTGTGTAGAAAATACTGTTCACCAGGAGGACTGAGAGCATTTTGTATTGTATTTATTAATTTATTATTAATACAATGTAATTGTATTATTAATACTGTATTGTATTGTATTTTTTTTGTGGTGGGGTGGTTCAGTGTGTTAGTGCAAGTGAGGTAAAGGAGATGATATGTCTATCTTGGTACTGTTTTTATTTTTGTAGGGCTGCAATTAATACTAATTTAGAATTTTTATGTAAAGGTGGGGTCATTTTGCTTTAAAAAAAAGATGATTCATTGATTAATTTTGTGTAGTACTTCATTGTTGCAGCCCTATTTCTTTTTCAGTGCCACTTTTTTATAATGTATTCAACAAAATGATAATAATACATCAAAAACAGTTTAAAGAATGAATAATCAAAAATATCTAGCTAAAAATGAAATACTGAACTATTTCTATGTTGTTGATGTTTTAAATTTATAGAGAACTTTGGCACTTTGCAACAATGTAACAAACTATTATTACTTCTGTTTATTTAACAAGTAGATGTTGGTTTCTCCCTTTGTCTCTGCTTTCCCTCTCTCTCTCTCTCCTCACACACACACACATTCACATACACACCCCAATGCCCCCCACCTCAAGCACCAAGCAAGACCTGCGGATGATCCACAGACATTGTAATGGCCACTGAGTAGGCGGGCCTTGCACACACATGCCATGGGTTCAACGAGGGCGTTTAGGAGGAGGGGCACACGGGGGGTTGATGTGAGCATTTTAGGGGCCATGTGGAGGGAGTGAGAGAGATTGTTCCCTCTGGAATATATCTGAGGGTGAGGGCGATATTCCCCGAGTGCGACCAACTGGGTGCAAGCATGTGTGCGGGTGCGGTGTGGTGTGTGTGTGTGTGTGTGTGTCTTGCCTGGTCAGCAGGAGAATTGGGGACTGAATGACTTACCACTGCAGGGTTAAAAGGTAGCTAGCCATTGACTATACTCTGCCAGCAAAGGATGGAAAGCCACAGTCCAAAAGTGCATACTTGTGTGTGCATGTGTATATGTCTGTTATTGTAAATGCTGTGTAGGCTGCTCTCATGTGATCTATGTGCGGTACATAGCAGCTTACACCAAAGCAGAGATCCGTACAGAGACAGGTTCTTGTTGTTTCTTCCTCCTCATCACTTCAGAAGTATCCCAGCTCACACACCTCCTTGTCTTCCCCTTCCCCCGCCCCACTAATTCCCATCCTCTATCTAACCACTGTAACTGTATAGATCTGTACATATGCATATACTCACAAGGGGACACCCCACCTCCACCATAAACGTACAGAGAGACACACAGTGCATTTCATTACTCTGCCTCAGCTCATTACCACATGGGGATTAACTATCAGAGGGCTACATGATGGAGAGCAGGTCTGGGATGAGCAGCAGCGTGAAAACCACAGCAGCTACGCCATCGTCATTAGCATGCCACTCAGGCAAGAGAAACAGAAGCATGTGTGTTTAGTCCTATAGATTTCCATTTTACATGAACACACATTAATACTCACCAGTTGTGATTCCAGCCCAATTAGTCAGTCACAAATACATGCATGAGAAAATCAGTGAAGCAAGCAACAAGGAATTAATCATTTGCATTTTTAAAATGTTATCTTTGATCAACTAATGTGTAATTGGATTTATTGGGGGGGGGGGGCTGCTTTCTTGTGTGACTGTTTCTTAAAAATGTATCATTTTGAATATGAATATGTGAATAATTGCACACAGTAAGAACAATGATAACAATAAATTATCTATTAATCTAGGTCTGCCCCATAAAACTCAATGCATTTATTGCAGGACCCTGATTTAATTCACACGTCAGTCAACGACTCGTTGGACTTTTTCTTTCTTTAGCTGCCTCACAATCACACACAAAGAATTACAGGAGCAACAGTGTGTCAGGTGGTAAACTTTACAGCTTGTCTTAAAATGACCGAATCACAAACTGTGATGGAAGTAGAGACAGCGATGGAAACAAAGGTCATAAAGTTTTTATCTGCTCTATCTTTCTACTGGCTCTGTGTGCCTGTTATTCACTGTCACTTGGGGTGCACATACATTATTGTTGGTATTTAAGAGAGGTAAGGGATATGACTTTGTAGAAGAAATCTTGAAAATATTCGAACTAACAGGTAATTTGCCCAAATTATTTCAAATGTGATAATTGCCTCAGTAGAGAGTTGTGTTTTCCTAAGTCATAAAACAGCCTTACATTTGCCATGATTTTTCCATATATGGTGTTGAATCCAAAACGCTTTTTCACATTACTTCATGGATGGGTTTGCTATCTGTTCAGCACCATTCGTTAGCTATCAGTTTTGCCTTAGCTAAGAGAACAATAGCCGTGTTCCTGATATGGCAAAGGTAAACTTTACAAAACACAGCCTGATGCACATATACGCTGAGAATTTGAATGCAACCAAATCATGACAGATCAAATACTTAAGTTCTTCCCATTCTCAAACAGTATTTCAAATTTCAAATAAATAATTTAGAACCCTGGGGGAGATCTTCACAGGTCCACTCAGTTCCTAGTAACCCAGACTAGACCAGGGACCTGAGTTGTACAGTGTCCAAATTATATTCCATTTAACTACTTTGGATAGGATACTATTTTATTGTCCTGGTCTGTGTGTCAATATGTTTAATGCTGGAGTGGATTTGAGCAGACTTGCGATCACCTCTGATCACATGGTTTGTAGTAATCACAGGAGGTAAAATGTGCTTTTTGAGTGTGCTAAATCTGCTATATCTGTTTCAGGAGACTCAGTTAGCAAATTATACAAAATAATATAATACAAAGTAACTCCCAAATTCATCGGTGCAAGTTGTGTGCCTTAGCTCACTACATCCAGATCACATCAGAATTTAAACCAGTCCATAAAATGAGGAACTATAAAGAAAGGAAAGACCAAACCTTTTTCACTTTATCTGATCGCCACCTTTGGTCATACATAAACCTGCAGTAAAGATTTACTGCTAATTTGACTGAAACACATTTACTACCCATTCTCTATTTCTGAACAGGAGGAGTTCTCTTGTGTTAACTACCCTCTAAAGAGAGGTTATCCCTCGGGTCATTCCCTCCCTCTCCCTCCCTGCTCTGCTTCTAGTCTCTGTTCTCTCCTCTCTTCCTTTCAGACAGGCCATCAGGCTTAAAGTGCACCTTCTCTTTTCCTGTATCTTCTTGTGATTTTCCATCTCTCCCCATTTCCATGAGTCTTCTTGCTTCCCAAAGATCTCCAGAAGCAAAACCCCAGCTTTTTCCCCTCTTCAATTATTTTTTTTTTTTCACTTTCCCCACACATCTTTTTAGGGTCAGCTTGTGACCTTGTCCTTTTCTCCCTAAACTGATTGTTCTACGCCAGTCCCCTCTGTCAGCATGCTCCTCTAAAGGTTTGATTTATTTCACTACAGCGCTGGCGAACAGGCCTCTGTCTAGGTCAAGCACTTCACATTGTTACAAGTTAATGTGGTCAGTTGAGTGATCTGTAACACCCGTCAGAAGAGATCCTTTCTCTTTTAGCCCTCTCAGCCCTGCTGCCTCTGACCATGGGTGGCAGCATCACAGAACACACACACACCATGAAAATATATTCTCTGCTATTCACATGTGGTGTTTATCATTATACACTTGCATATGTCTCAGTATGGATACATACTGTACATATAACCCTTAGACAATCAGATACATAGACTATGTGTCTACATATTTACACTTGCATTTCTGAGTGCACAACATGAAAGGAAAGGGAAGAGAAATTTAATGCAAAGCAAATTTTCCTTTCTGGTCTTTAGCCCCAACTGTGTTATTTGATTTGCTCAAGGTTCATTTCATATTTTTCTTTTCCCTCTCTATGTACATGAGGTAGAGTTTTGCTATGGGAAAAACCCAAAAGTTTTTAAAAAGGCATATTGTTTGCCTTAAAGGTATAGTTTAACATATTAAGAAACAACAGGAGTAGTTATCAGGTTAGTATAAAGACTAGTACAAAGGTCAAGAATTGCTCCAACATGTAGCCCTGTAAAACCAGGGCTAGGCTAATAAATAATTCCTAACTTTCTCTGTCTTGTGTCACATCATAGCAAGAAAGGTAATAAGCATATTTCCCAAAATGTCTTTACTATTCCTTTAACTTGCGGCTACCTCTGCATGTTTGTGTCTTCTGGTATCCCTCTGTTGACAATAAAAAGAAGTGTATGGCCTCTAATGTTTAGAGATACATGCAGAGGTGAAAGCATATACACTGTCATACATGGACACGCACACAAATATGTGCACAAGAAATGGATGGAAGTGGTAATAACACATGGCTGCACACACATGAATGTCCATATATAATACTCCACACCTCCATGAAAACCTAGTGGGTGGCAGGCACAGTCCATGAAGGGGAAAGCTCTTTAACACGCTTTCCTTTCCTTTTGGTTGCTAAGGGTCATGGGTTGCTGGGACTTCTCAAAATGCAGCAGGATGGGGCTATAAAGCCTCATTTAGCTGTCAAATAATCAGTGATTTATTATGTGTATGTATTAAGTGTATGTGCGTGTTCAACTGTGTTTCATTGGATATTCGATGATCATGGTGTTTTTATACTGAGCTTCCCACTGAAGAGCAAAGTGATATAAATAATCAGTTACTTTGATTCCCTTCATACAGAACACCCCCGTCCTTGCTATCAGAGCTACTCATTGAAAAATCCATATTGTATCAATAGGTGTTATTAACCTTTTACTGCACTCATGTGAGCCTGAACAGCTTGCAAACAATATGTCAGAAATTCCATCTGGTGCAATCAGGTGTAAAACTATCTTGTCCATGTACTTTTTTTCAGATTACATTTCACATCACACAGAATAAATCACAACTGAAGCCTTTCCCACCTGTGGTGTAATAAACCTGTGGGAATGAGTTTTAGCTGTATGCAATACACTGACACACTTGACAGGCGTTTGGCAAGCTCACTTGCCAAAATTCACATGGGACTCAACAGCCTTTGTGCTTTTTTCCACACACATTGAGTTGCCACCTACATGATCTGACTGACAGGGAAACCTCCCCCACACGAAAGTTATAAACATGAATGGTTCAATCTTTTTGTGTACCTCGCACTTTAAGAACATTCTGTCCTCATGTAGTGCAGATATTCTCCATTCTCAAGGAGCAGCTCCTCCTCTGAACCCCAACTCCAACCCCGCCCGCCTCCTTCACCTCCTCCTTCAACGCTGCCATCAGAGCCCCTCACTGAAAGCCAGTTGCCATGAAACAAGATTGGGGACTGTGGTGGCAAAGTGGCGGGAATCCTGTGATGCAGAGAAGGGTGGGCTGCAGGGGAAATAGGGAGAGATGAGAGGCATTTACACTGACAGACGGAGAGAGGCAGGGTGATAGACTGAGAATGACAGAAGAGAGATGTGAGAGAGAAGAGAGCAGGCAAAGACCAGAAAAAGATGGACACAAAAGAAGGAAAACATCAGAAAGGGTAGGAGGTTAGAAATATTTTAAATTTAATTTAACATTTACATTGAGTGAAATAATATTTTAATTTCATTTAAATAGGTTATTTTGTATTTTGCCCCAAACCCCTGTAAGGGGTGTCTTGCCCCAAATCAGAAAAATCTATTTTTCATTTTGTTCCTAACTAATGAAACCTCTCAAATGAACAACATTCCAAAAACTCTATTCCAAAACAGAAACAAGTAAAACTTCCACATTGTGCACAGGAAGCACATACGCAAGATAATTCAGAATGATGATGCTCTGTCATGTCCTAATATTTAAGGTGTCAGTGTGCTTGAAATGCCCTTGTCCCTATAAAAATGAATCCAACTGTGTCTGGGGGCAAAGTTGTTTATAGCTGTTCAAAATTCAAAGAAAGGGTGAAGAGTTTGGCTCTTTGACCAGTGATAACAGTAACAGATTCATAATAGATATCTACTGCACAAATCTAAAGACAAAAAGAATATTTCTCAATTAACCCTTCAAAGTGCAGAAAAAAAAAATGTTTACAAAGCTGTCATCTTGACACTCAACACATTCTCCAAATGGCCATGAACAAAATGGACCTTTAATCCTTACATCCTTTCAGCCTGTGATCCGGTGATTGATGAGGGCCTTAATGGGGCACAGTGGAGACGAAAAGCCAGGGAGGAAATGCCTCCCATCTCACAGCCACTCATTAGCAACAAGTGCACAACACAATGGTCCTTAAATGCCACACTGGCAATGTGGTGGTGTGTGTGCACATTTGCGTGTGTGCACATTTGAACCATGTATGTGTCTATTTGGTTGCATGTGTCATCCTCACATTTGTGTGTGTGTGTGTGTGTGTCCATGCTGTAAAATGTGCACGTTTGTATGAGAGTGTGATGTGAGGATATGAAACTGGCTCGCACTAGCCTACTAATGGGAGCATATTTGATAAGAGACACTTACACCACTCAGCCAGACGATAATGCAAACACAAATCCATCCTCTTGGCGTTTCTATTCCAAGATGGCCTGCTTTCTTGGAAAGCTAAATGGAGCATTAGCAGATGGTGTGTGTATTTAAGTGGAGTTTTTTCCCCATAGTAGGAAGTAGTTATTTATTTTCTATGTAACTAGATAGCAAGAAGGGAAGAACAGAGAGGCTGATTGGATGACTTTAATCTACAAATGATATTTCCAAGAACAAGGTTAAAGTTCATATGAACTCTTGATGTCTTCTTACCTAAGATGAACTGCTGCTATACAAACACTTAACACACAGCATCACAAAGTATTAAGCCACACTTGATACAGTTCTGTTAAATCATGTTGTATCACTGTTCACATCTCAGTCTGTATCACATTTTTGTTTCTTTGGCAGAACTTACAAAGCAAAGTGTGCATGACAAAAAATCCAAGCCTTTTTCAAAACTGCCTGAATGTGAATCATGATGGGCATTCAAGTACCAGAGAGTAGCCTTTGAAGTCAAAAAAGAAAGAAGTTTTGAAGAGAAAGGGTGAAAAAAACTGTCCACCCTCACTTTCCCTCCTTTTTCCAGTCTCTTTGTGTCTCTGTGAACTTGCTGTCCTTGGATGAGACACAAAGGATCCTGACGAGAAAGGCCCCAGAATCACCGCGACTGCCACACACAGATCTTTTCACTGGAGCCACAAACCCAATGGCCACTCTCCCCTGGTGTGTGTGTACACACCCCCACCTCATGTAAGATATGGCTTCTTCTTCCCCCATTAAACCAAGAAGGAATGTGACTACCAAATGAAGCAGAATCCCATTGATCTGGAAGACAATTCATTCTGAAGTGAATTGAAAAGTTCTATCATGATTAATCAACTTCAAATTACAGAAAATGTTCCACACACAGATTGTAGTTTAAATTGCATACAAAGCATCTGTAAATTTCATGTTTGTAAGCTAGCAAACTATATGGTTCTAGTTCACTTCCTTGGCTAGCAAAAGCTGTCCAAATGCTACTAAATAACAATAATAAAAAAAACCTTATTATTCACTGTTTTGGGGAAGCTTTGTACATAATTTACATTACTAAGAATTGTTGAAAAAATCTTACCATGCTCCCACATATTTCATCTCTCTATTCTAATGATTTAAACAACAGCTAAATTATGGATTTAGGCTAAGCTATAGCAAGGTGTGGCACTGCCCAGTTCCATGGATTGCAAACAAATGAGCACAAGTGGCGCTCTGTGTCCCCAACAATGTGTTCTTAAAAGTGCCATTGTATTACATGTTTGCTGAAATGAATCCTGGAGGCCTGGGGACAAAGCAGAGGAGGGCTGCAATGAATGAGTCTTGGCTGCATGTAGAAGAAGCTAAACTCTTACAAAAACTTCCTAGTTCACTTTCTTGGCTGTGACCCCCACTCGTTCAATCCCACCCACAATGACCCAGTATGGGAATGCCAGAGGAGGAGGCGGGACGAGGCTGCCAGGCAACATTCCACAGCTCAGACTCAGGCAAATCTGAGAAACAAAAGTATTGCAAAGACAAGGGTAGGTAAAGGCATGAAAGAGGAGGGAGGAGAAGGCGAGATTATGGGTTAGAGCGGGAGAAGAAGGCGATAGAACAAAGCTGGAGAAAGCAAGAAGAAGGAGGATCTACAAAAAGAGTAGGTAGGGAAGACAAGGTATGTAAGCCTTTGTGTGTGTGTGTATGTGTGTGTGTGTATGTGTGAGAGAGAGAGAGAGAGAAAGAGAGAGAACGAGAGAGAGAGTGGGGAAGAAGGCTTGTAGGCTGGACCCCTTTTCTTTTCCCATGGTCTGTACAGACAGAGGACCACACCAGGTCCTGTTCTCACACAGCACTGCCCTCAAACATCCGTCACATCCCATTACTGCTGACGCAGGACTCCCAAAGAGAACTGGAAGGGCATGATGAAACTGGGGTCAAAGTGAATTTGAAGGCATGTGATGAGGGCCATTAGGTTATGGGGTGTCTTGTAGAGCACAGACCTTTGTCTCTCCATCTGAGTGGCATCTCAAATTTAAGGCCATAAAGAAGAAAGGCCATCAAATGATCTTTTCAGCATTGCTTTAATCATTTGGAGATGATATGAAGCTGCTAACATACAAAAGAAATTGGGAAATAATGCATGAAGAAATTATAAAACGTAAAGTAGTGCGACTGAAAGCAGCTAAGTCTTGACTATGAATTTAAGCCCTGTCAGAGTAACATTCATCTGCATATCTTTGGACATTGTTCTAGAAGCTTGGTGACATAGTGGCAACTCACAGGGCTCGTTGTCACAATAGTCTCAAGCATCTTTCTATTTTGTAGGCACTGGGCCATTTATTCCACTGTAGCAAAGAACCAAAGAGGAAAAAAATTCAACTGACAACATGTTAGCTTGGTTGCTAACGGAACAATAAGTTCACAGTTTACTCAGACAATGTATTTGTACCATTGACTTCTGTCGAACAACTGTCTGTTTAACTGAGGTTAAATACAACTTGTTGGTGCAACACAGGTGAGAAGCTACTATAGGTTCCTCTGATTTTGAACTCTGCAGCTCACCATTCTCCAGCAGTCAGCATTGTCAAGAAGGACTTCTGTGGGTCAACAGTGCAAGTGTCAAGTTAAACTCAATTTAGTTATATTCTAAGCCATCGATTGCAGCAGTTACAGTGGACCTAACTAATTTTGTTAATGCCTGCGTGAAAAGCAAAGCAGAAATCTTATAAGAGAAGTATAGGTTCATAAGCTACTGGTGTACACCACTTTTTTTAGCTACTGGGTGAATTACCAAAGGTGAATGTAGCTTTTGCCTATTTTTTAAAATTGTATATTATGTATTGTTCAGTTATACTTTTGCTGACACTTACAATCGCACACATTCCAAAAACTGCAGTTGCATATAGCTTTTAACCACCATCACCATAAAAACATATATGCACGTGTTAGTTGCTGAGCTGAAGCCCCTCAGAAGCCCCCTCTGTTCCCGGTGGACAGCAACATGTGCCCAAGGTTGATGTTCGTACTGGGGGCCTCTTTGTGCACGTGGGTTTGACCATGTGGCCCTATTTATCTCAAATTCTTCTCCTCTGCTTCCCTTCTCTTTCTCCTCTTTCCAAACCCCTCCTCCACACAGAAGATGACCACAGGAGGTGAAGAAGCTCAGAAAGACAATGCATTTGCCTGAAAAGATAGATTTCCAAAAAGCCAGTAAAGCCACAGGATGTTTTCATATGCAGAACCAAATCATTTGTACAGAAATGATGCAAGTGGTCTTACGTGGTTTTCAAATAGCTAATGAGCTGTTTTAAGATAACATCATGTTCATCAGGTTACATGTATATAGAATTAAATAAAAATATTTATATATATATATATATATATATATATAGTACAGTACGGATCATTGTCCTCTGTGATATTGATTATTTTTCAGCTGCATTACCTGTGAAATTCTGCTTTTTACTCTTGGATGATGTGTTGGTAAATAAAACTGGAACAGGCTGTCTTTGTATGGAACACTCAAAAATACAAGTCTCACAAAAAATGTAAAAAGAGGTTTAGGATAAGAATACGATTATGTCCTTGCATGACAAGAGGATTTTACAAAAACTGGTTGATTTTTAAACTGTATTCAGGAATCTACAAAAATAGTTTTTAAAATGGGTCAATAATAACACAAATGCCAAACCTTTTTTCCCTCTTGTGTCATCACTACTCATGTTGAGAATATTAAATTCCTCTTCTATTGGCCTTTCAGATTGTAACAGTTTTTGACCTTTGTAAGAGGTATTTTGAAGGTTTTTGGCTTGGCTTGCTTGCAACTGTGATACATTTAGTGACAACAAGTCACATACAGTATATGGATCCAAACTGCTAGAGTAATACTAGATTTAGAGAACTATGGAAAAGGGACGGCTGCAGATTAAACACGACATTGTGACATCAGTCTGTTACCCATGCTGGTCTAGAGGCATACTAACTCCTGCTTTGATATCACATTATAACATTATATATATATATATATATATATATATACACACACATATAGTAGGGGTGTGTGTGTATGCTCCTGGAACACACACCCATCCTGCAGATGTGGTTGATATTATTATATAATTAGGATTTACACATGGCAACACACACATTCTCTGTGTCTCTTTCACGACACACAGCACTGCTGCTACTCTACTACAGTGTATTAGCTTAATATTCATCCAGATAGGCAGTATAGAAAATTGCTTCACATGGCATGAATGTCATCCAAAGTGAGTACCCAGAGAGATAGTGGTTAGATTTGAGTGCATCAGGGTGAGACTGTATGAATGGGTGACATATTGAAAAGATATAGAAGGACTGTTCCAAAGAGGATGGATGCCGCATGTTCATAGTCAGGTCTGGATGTGCTTCTATGCATGTGTGTGTCTGTTTATTTTCTGTAGCACACACGTGCTACAGCCACGGTTCTATGGCCATATGTAGACATTCCTGTGTTGTGAATTTATGTGCAGTCGAGTGTCTGTCTGCAGTCAACTGAGTCTGTGTGTATGAGTGGGAGTGAGAGGGATGGGCATACATTAAGGTTGGCATCGATGCAGTGGGACTCCACACTGCAGGGTCTGGCTGCAAGCCAAACTCCTCTGTTACCAAGGAAACATGCTGCAGCCTGTCACTGAAGGGGAGCAACCCAGTTTAACCATTTTTGGTTCTCTGTGGCCCACATCACAGAGGTCAGATATTGTACAGCTGTACACATGATAAGGACCCACACACGCACACAAATGAAGATGTAGACACAGCAGTATTAGCAGTTTTGTTGTTTAGCATTATCTCACAGAATAAATATAGATGTAGAACTTAATTGCATGGAAAGGATTCCACTTTCTACTAAAATAAAGGTTATTTTTTATATATACATATATATCTGTGTGTGTGTGTGTGTGTGTGTGAATTACTACATAGAAAGGGCTCTCAGAGATATTAGAAATATAATATGTATGTATGTATAATATAAGGGGAAGTTATCACTTCAAATGTGTCAGAGAAGTGTGAGGGAGGCTGGCAAGAAAGCTCAGAATGAATTCTTAGAAACCAAACTGTTTAGTCTGTCAAAAGAGGAAGGAAGGAGCCACATGACAAGACTGAACTGAGACACAGCAGTGACCATGCTACCCTCTGAATGAAAGAGATAAGCATGTCTGGTTTCTATTTTGTTTCCATCAGTCTTTTTTATTAATTTCAGTTATATGTCTTGAAATTTAAGGCTTTTTTCAATGTATGAATAAATTTAATGGATGAGCACACATGTAATAAAAGCACGTATTAATACTTAAAGAAGCTGAATAAAGTTCTTCACCTACAAAAAATAAGAGCACTGAACTTTTGTTTCTACAAGAGACATATGTATAGAGTTAAAGGAGTGTAGAGGAGGGGGAGTATTCATATTCATATTCATTTTGAATATGTTTTATGCAGAAATTAGATTATTGTCAACAGTTTAAGAACCCCTGAAGGTCATGGAGTAGCAGTGTTGTGTTTACTTACATCAGAGCGCCCTCTTCTGGTGTAAATATTACTGACAAAATGGTCTAATAAACATCATCATCATCATAATAACTATAGTCTTGTAGATTTAGTCGATACACTTTAGGACTTTGTCTTCACATTTCACCATGATTATTTTGAACTCCATTTCAATACCTTTATTAATCAAAGACCTTTAGGTGATGGAAAATGGCAAATATTTGAGCCATAGGGAAATAATATAAGTAATTCATGAAATTTGAAAAACATCTATACATGTATTACCATATTTGTAATCTTGGTAAATACAACAATGACTATACTTGCAAGTTATTATATGTTATATTATATGTTATAATATAAGCAACTGGTTGATTTTTTCTCTCTTTTTTTCCTTTTCTCTTCCTGTTTTTGATTGACTGACTGATCTTAAAATAAACTGCTCTCCTGTGAAAACGATGCTACTCTGACAAAACTGTGATATGTCATATTCTCATGAGCCAAAACAAACAGTCCTGTGTTTCCTTTTTCTTTCTTTTTTAGCTTAATTAGTAGGAGAATCTTCTCAACACTCAGGGCCAGGTAATCTTTCACTTTATTTGATAAAAAAATAGCTTCTTTATGTCTGCTCTTCTCACAATACAAACTGTACATGTATGAGTAAAGTGTACTGACACACTTACAGTTGTATGCAAAAGAGAGCCATAAATACAACCCCTGCTGCAAACAGACATTATGTGCTCGTGTCAGTATATCAGCAGAATAACAAGCTAAACTGACCCACACAAAACACAAAACTATTATTTTCTGCTCAATTACATTGTTTTAACATGAATGTGCATACTAATGAATCTAATCTATCTAATATTATGAATCTATGGATTATACTGCACTTATATAATTTAAATAAGCAAGAAACAACTGCTTGTACAGAGTGGAATGTACATAACATGTACATAATATACAGTATATTTACACAATGACATATTACATGTTACACTTGATACTTGGAAGAAAAACCAGCAAAGTTTAATTCCCACATGGGCCATGACCTTTCATCAAAAACACGCCCCTCTGTCATTACATGAAAAGTGAACTTGCTAACAACAATAGAAAAAAAAAAAAAAAACCAAAAAAAAAAACAGGAAGATATATGTGGGAAAGAGGCAGCCCCTTTCCAGTAACTCCAAACACTTCCTCTTTCTGTAGAAGTCAAACCCTGTCATATTTCACTTTCAAAACATTCCTCTTCCTGTTTTTATGGTATTCAATAGGTCTTCAAATAAATGCACACAACATACACACACAAATACACCCCCCTCTAGTGTCAGCTTGACCACTCACACTGACCTCCCTGCACATACTACCAGAGGACATTAAGCCATGGTGGAGATGGAGACCTGACGTGTGGTGAAGGTGACAGTGCTCACTGTGTTTGTCACTCAGAGCTTCACCTCCCTCTAAGCCTGTTATAACAAAGCTGACACTCTGATGTGCCCTCACCTTCCCACAGATCTGACTCAACTCTACCAGTCTATAAACACAGCATATGGTAATACTGTGGTCTGTTGGGCAGACAGAACAAATACTGTATATTGCATATTACTGTAAATGTATGTTGATGGTAAGATTATGCAACAAGGGGGATTGTTTTTTATTTGTTATTACATATATTTATTTATTTGCCTCTTTTGGATTGATACATTTAAAAATATAAGAAATGGGTGCCATGACTGTCACAGATCATTGCTGATTTAACTACATGACAAACATTGTAGTGCCCTATGTAAATTAAGTGTGATCTAGAGTTGACGCTCACAAAGAAGGCTGTCAAACAGCCAAACATCCAGTTGAGCTGTCAGAGACAATAAAAGTGTGAGTGTGTGAGAGACGAAGAGGCTCAATGGGGGCAGGGCAGCAGGTCCCGTCACTTCAATTTCTCTGCTTTGCTGGCTATCTCCTCTAGATTGTAAAACAGAGGGATACCAGCCAAGAAACCATCCATATGCGTGTGCACACACCGGCACGCATGCATACACATACACACACGCACGCATCTTTGCGCACTTATCTTTGTGGGGTCCCAACATGGACATAATGTAGTAAAACAAGCCTACACACACACACACATACACAGTTAACCACTGTCCCGGCAGAGCAGTTTAGTAAGCAGTCAGGGCCTGCGACCCCGGGCCCCCTGTACTGTCAGCCAAGCGTGAGTCCTGGCCCAGCAAACAGAGCATCTTTCACGGGTGGATGCTGCTGAGCACAGCCCTGTCAGCAGCAGGAGTACCAAGGACCTGACTGGTGGAAACAGAGCAGGACTGATTTCTGATGCTGGACTCATCTTCTGTTTGTTTTTACATAGAGACATTTGTCACACAGTATGTACTGCCAGGATACTGGGGTTTGACTGCAATACCTCTTATTACTGGTCCTTTTGGTTCTCTAAGGTTATACTTACTTCAGGTGACTCAATACTCCAGTAAAGCTAAATGTCAGTAGACATTAAATATATAATCATTCATTATTGTAAATGTTGATGATGATTATTTTACATTTGTTGCCTTTTTTGATGGAATTTTTATAATGAAAATATACATATTTATTTCTTTCTTTGTTTATTTGCCCACTTGCTTGTTCATTAATTATTTTTGTTATAGTCTAATACAATTTTACCATTGTTTTACAATAGTATTACAATAGTGTTTGGTTGGTGAAATGGGAATTACAATTGTATAAAGCTAAATTGAATAGTCAAATGTTTTAATATGCAGTTTTTCAGTCTTTGTGTTCTTCATTTTCAATGACAAATAAGAAATATTCTGGTGAATGATAGTAATTTCATTGTAAAGGTTTAAGTTTTTCTTTTTCACACTACCAGCTACACATGGATACAATCAGAAGTATTTCTATGTATGTTCTGTTATTCCACAGAGTACTATCTTAAATGTTTGGCTGATGACAAAGGGACACTCAGAATAAGGATGACAACTAGCCAGATAATTTGACTGAATTGTCTTTTGGTTCACTTCATGTAATATCCTTGACTTCTGAGAGCTCTGGATCAATGATGTGGCACCTTCCTCTAACTCACAGTAAATGAGGATTGTCTCAGGAAACTCCAACACCAAGCACTGAGCAGCTGTAGTATGAAGTCTACAAAATGTTGTTAAACGGCTTAACAGACCCACTACTGGGTGCAACCAAGCCCAATATACTAGCTTCCAAAAACAAAGCAATGAGTAGCACAGACACACACACACACACACACACACACACACACATTCAACTACACATAAGTATTCTTATATACTTGTGTATAAACTGTCACATCATCCTAAGCTTGAAATAAATTATAACCATGTCTTGTATTTACACAATCTGGTTGTTGCAGTGGGAGCTAAAAAAAAAAGGCCTTAAGAATGACGTCGGTGCTCAGGTTACATTCAGGCAATCTCCTTTTCACAAAGTGACATGGTAATGTGTGCAGAACGTGAAGAATCCTGACTAAGGTATTGACTTAGCTATTAAGTTTCTTCTCTCAGCATTCAGCGCATTAGAGAGAGCCAGAATAGCCCTGCTGACTGCTTGACAAGGATTTTGTAAAGCATGGTGAGAGGTTTATCTACAGTGTCACTGCATGACTCAAAAAATAACACTCTTTTCACATGTTTATGTTCCCTTTACAATGAGGTGGAAAATGTTTTTGCCTTACTTGTCACTAGATGGCAGTATTTTACTTGTTTCTACTTCACAGTGCCTTTACCTACCATGACACTGAATAAAGTCCAATCATGTAGCCACATGTGTGTGTTTGTGTGCATGTGTTGTATAACTTGAGATGTCGTCAGTGTCATCCAGCAGCATTCAACAAAGAGAAGTTACAGGGAGGAGTCTGTCGTGGATGAAACACAGTAGATTCCAAAGTTGTCAACATGTCACCATGAAATAGGTCAGTGCTCTTTACACTTCACTAACAGAGCTCATAAACCAGATTCCCCTTACTATAAATATTTACTGGAGACACTCACACCCCTCTGAGGATGTGAATAAATGTAGTTAGAATGCTTTGACCACAGGAGTGGAACATAAAGAGTGCTTGTAAAATGGCACAAAAGAATACCCTCGTTAAACTGGGATTACTATGTTGTTAGGGAAGTTGTCAAATCACATGTATGTGCATGCCATGTGGACATGAGAGGAAAACAAAGCACACAGATAATAGATTTCGAGCTTGTGAAGATGCAGAATTTTTAACAAGAGAAATATAAATGTTATTAATATGAAAAATTATTTCACTTCTTTTATTCTTTGAAGACTGACAAAACTCACCTGTCAACTGAAGGCTCACTTACCTGTGTCAACATGGAACTGTAGATGTTTCAATTAACCATAAATAGCTAAATAGGACTATGACATCCTCTTACCTGTGCTGGAGCTTTTCACTGTATAACACAATCTTTATCAGCAGTTTTCTCAGTTGTCACAGAACTGTAGATTTGGAAACTTTCCATTTTTGAGATTGGATTAAATTTTTTTTATTTTAAATTTTCAACTCCAATTGCTATTAGAGACCATGTGACATCACACATCCTTTATCCGTAGAGGGATTTTGTCATGGTAGCTTTGAAGCTAACTTTCACAGTTCCTTCCTGACTTTGGAGACAGCAAAATATTCTCATTCATTCAGCATGACATTGTGTTCATGCCAGCCAGTTTCTTGTTGTAATAAGACATCATAATAGATAGATAGCCAAGTTGTGTTGTGCACTGAATAAGTCAGAAATGTGGCAGTAAGGTCTGGAACCAGGGCATGAGGAGTCCTAACAGTGGCTGGGACAATGGAAAGTTTAAACAGCTACAGTTTTGTGACAATTGAGTAAACTTCATGTACTGATATAGATCGTGTGTACCAAAAACTCCAGATTAAGTGAATAAGGGCAAAGACTTGAGTTGCTTTGTCAACTGGGACCCTGTTTTGAGAAATGCAGTCACTGAGACCTTTGCTTATATTGCCACCTCACTCTGAGTATTGCCACACTCCTACCAGCCAACTTGAAAGAATATCAGCTACCATCGAGCTATTCTTAGAGATACACCACACCAGACAAGACACAAATCTACTATAACAGTAGTTGTTGACAAAACACAACACACTGTGTCCAGCAACTTGGAGGTCCTCTGGGGATTACAGTCCTGGTGCTGTGCCTGGATACATTTCCAATGCTCTGCCCCCTGTAAAATCTCTACGGAATCTGTGTGCCACCCTGTTACCCCATGATAGGAATAACTGGACAGGCATAGCAGTGGCTCAGCCTCATACCACACAATTATCTCAATTAACACCAGCCACAGAATCTGCTGTAGGCCTGAGAGAACAGCATTGTGTGGGTGCTGTTTTGGATTCATAAGATGGAAAAAGATTGTAGGGAGGGGGCAGAAGAGAGGAAAGAGAGAGAGTTCATGTTGTAACGTGACTCTGGTGTGACTCTCTCGGCCGTTGCTCCTCATTCCATTGTTTGATATTTGCCTTGGCAGGAACACGAGGTGTCATAAAACATGCATCCTCAACATAACTTCTATAAACCCACCAGGACTTAGCCTACTAGTCATCATATCTTTCTCCCTCCCGCCACCTGTGCTGCTATCACAGCTCAATTTGTCATTTGTCACAGTCAGGTTTTTGGAGAGGTTTTACCCTAGGAGTACCGAGACTAGAAGGGTCAGAGCAGTAGCCATTAAAACCCGTAAAACTCATCATTGACCCAGGCAATGTCACAAGACTACGTGTCTACAGACATGTTACCAGCTCTGTAAGGCTGCACTTGGGCACAGTGGTGGTTTGAGCTGTTAATGCTAACATATTGATGTTTAGCAGGTACAAAGTTTATACCAAGCCTAGTGCTTGCTCATGGTGGGAACTGTTGGGTTTCTCTCTGTAAATACCTATTTTAAAGAGTAGATGCTCTATATGAAAAGTGCCTTGAGATGACTTTTGTTGTGATTCTGCACTATATAGATAAAATTGAACTGAATTGAATTGAATTATCTTCACCTTCTCAATGTGTTAAAAAAGTTAGCATGCTAACCTTTGCAAATGGGGCTTGGTGAAAAGGGTTACCAAAGAATTTACAATTCATCCTAAGTAAAAACTTTGATATCTAACCACCATGAATTTATGTACCACATTTTACATACATATTTCACTGAAAATCAAATATGTTAATCTCATGGTGGCATTGGAGATGTTGAGATATTTCACAGGTTGACTGACAGTGTTTACCCAGTGGTGATATTGGATGAAACGTCGGGATCACCAAAGTCATTAGGATTTACCCTCTGAGAACTACAAATGCCTCTGTGAAATTTCATGTCATCTCTCTATGAATCTACATAAAATGAACACTTGTCCAGAACCACATCCAACAAAACATCAGCATCAGGTCTGGTCAGTGACAACACCAAATCCGGTACACCCTCTTTGTATTACACAATGCCAATGTACTCTACATCTTCTAGTACAGCCTTTGAGTGACACTACATGTAAACACATGCATAAAGTATCTGCAGCTGTTAAATGTATGAAGAAATGTTTGGACGATTCAGACATCAAACTGCTTCCTCATTTCATCCATGTCCCATGACCATTCTAAATATGTGAGTCCATGACCAAGAGACTTATTGACTCTCTATGCATCATCGCAGAGAAGACAGGTCCTAAAGGTCTTCTGGGTAGTCAGGCCCACACCAGGCAGAGTCCTCTATCTAAAGGGTTGCATCAAGGAGAAGGTTGCTGGAAGTTTATAATAATAATAATAATAATAATAATAATAATAATAGGGTTAGTGTTAATTTTACACCAGGACTATCAATTCATTATTATTTTTTTTAAAATAACATAATAGTTAACCATTGCCAGTTGAAAGAGCCCAAAATAAAGTCTTAAAAGTGCTTCAACTGTCTAAAAACCTAAGGATATTACTTATGAAACAGAGAAAAGCCACAAATCTCCACATTTGATACATACTTAATAAATAACTAATCCAATTACTATGTGTGATCATCAAAAATATAATAAATTTTGTTGATCAACAAATTGAATAATCAACTAGTAATTGTAGCTCTCCTTGTCACTAAGGAATACTCTCTAGAAACTCTGTACATTTGTTCTCAAAATTAGTTGATTACCTGCAGAGTTGACGTAAAACTGAGTTCAGAGGTACAACACTGTTAGGCAGAAGGCTCTCAACATGATGTGTCATGTCAATCTGAAACCATATCTTAGCAGCCTGTCTTCACCCGCTCTATCAACACTAGCACTGCTGTAAACCCCATTCCTTCCCTCCACCCACTTACTAACCTTTCTATATTAAGCCCCACTGACCCCCTCCCCTTGTTTGACCATCATAGTGCTATACATACACATTTCATTAGGTATTCTGTAGTACATTACACATACACTATTTGGTAATCTCCAGTTACTGTTTATTATGGCTTCAAAATGTTTTTGCACACATGATAGAACTACAGTCACTAAGTCAGTGTTCACTGAATTACATTTTGTATTAGAGAGATTTTCATAGGTTTTTGAAGGTATACTTTGTGTTTTATTCTGCTGACAGCCTGTGCGAATCCTGTGAGCCATCAGTATGTGCCTGGCCCAAGCTTACAAACCTTTGTGCATATTCAGCTGTCACTTTATTAGGAATACCTAGCTAAATCACTTATAAGAAAAACTGAAATTTATAACTTTCATGAAGATTATTGTAAGACTGTAGACTGGGCTAGGAAGTATTGGTTTTAGTTAGGTCTGCCTGATAAACTGGCAACACTTGTATCACTCATAACTTTCACTTAACAATTCTTTGAAGAATGACATGTCCTATTAATATAATAGCACACTGGGAGGGTTTGTGTATGTGTGTAATTGTATATGTTTATATACAATTACAGATTGTTATATGGTTAATTAATGAGTTATTAATCATTAATTAACTGTTTATTCACCAGTTATGAATACTTATAATTGTTGATAAATACATTAATAATCACTTAAATGTAAATGTAAATGCTGATAAAGGGTAATAATTATTTACATTAAAAAAAATTCTGAGATTACCAGTACAAAATGACAAATACCTTCAAACCTTCAAAACTTAAAAGCAGCTGGGAATGTTAAAGCTGTATGTATGTATAAATGTGTGTGAGAATGCTGTGCATGTCTTGTGCACATTTGTGTGTGTGCACGTGTGTGCCGTGTGCCTGTGTGTGTGTGTGTGTGTGTGTGAGTGAGACCACCATGGTACAAGATGAACCATCTGTCACCAAGAGTTGGACTGTAAAGATGCAGTTTCTCACGCCCAAGATCCCTGTACCCAGAGTCATCACTGTAGATTAATAAATCTTTTTTTCCACAGCAGGTGCTTACACTGTGTGTCTGAACATGTCTATATTCCAATGTGTGGGATGAAGCATTTCACTCGGGTAGAATGGGTGAAACCACTCACTCACACTGTGCCTAAACACACATGCGAAGCCACAAAAAGTGGCTACAAACTAGCCAAATGACTGAAAAATCATGTACAGGCAATTTGTGAATGTAGAAAGACTGAGGTCACAACCTCACAGTAATGGCCTTCAGAACAGCTGCCAGATATAGTCTTTGATAACAGCGACACTTTTGGAAATGATGACATATTGATGTAGTTTCGCACAGGGCTAAATTTCTCAGCCTTAATGCTGCACTAAATGTCATATGTCATCCAGCCTCCTGTTTATTTGGCTATTGTTCAGAGCAGCTGTGTGAGACATGCATTTTGTAAGGAATTCACCATTCAGAACACTTGCTGTCTGTTGTACTTACAGTTGGGGTAAAAACATTCAGATCAAATAAAAGTAGAATAGATTTGAGGGGGGAAAATATATATTTAATAAGAATGATTCAGTATTTAAATCAGTATTCTCTTTTCATAGATTCTGTGTGCTTTTTGCATTTTTTGAGCTCATTGTTTGACTTTTTCCAACTTCAGTCTCATTGCAAAAAGCTGTTTGGGTCCAATAAACCCACTGTACACTACCTGCCCAGCACCAACAGTAGACAAGTTAGCACCTAAAGTAGCTGGTGAACAGAGTGGGTCATTTAGCCACTAAAAAGCCAGAGCTGGTGGAGACCAAAAGCAAAAGAACAAAAGCACAGCTAAAAGAGAGCGAATATTGACTGCCATTTCATCAGGTGGCCAGAAACATGACTCCAAATAAATGCTAATATTGTTAATGCTGTCCTCAAAAATATTAATATTTTTAATAACATTTTTAATTTTAATATTATAGAAGGCCCATATGACACCACATTTAAAAAACAAACACAATTAAACTAATTTTTATTAGTTTATTGTGTATTTAGTATGTACATATATGATATTTAAACATAATTACTAATATTAGTATTACTAGTATTATCAGTAACTATTATTATTACATAAATGTAGTAGAGTAGGAAGGTGCGTAGTTACCCTCTCAAGTTTTGGTCTGCTTTGGTCAGTCTGAGTTTGTTGCATGGCCATGGTCATGACAAACATTTTGCCATTGGTGATATCAATCCTTTTACACTGTCTTTTCAAGACAGGAAAATTACTGTCTTGAAAAGACAGTCATATATACTGTTATATACACCCTTGTTCACCCTCACTGTTCAGTATGAAAGGTATGGAGGCTGAATGGGGAGCTTTATTACCCCACCTTTAGGCGGACAGCGGAGGTAGCCAGCATGGTGGAACAGCCCTCTAAGTAACATCTTGGTAGTAGGTAACATGGTTGATGTGTCATCAACCTTGTTTTTGGATCAATTCTTGTTGAGCTTGGAAAAAGCTATGTAAGTGTCCTGGAAACCATCTCTTAACTGCTTCTACACCTGTTAAAAACACAGTCTAAATAAAATGAGGAGTTGATGAAAGGAGTGTTTTTGCACTGTTGAAGCAGCTGAGCTGCTGTTAACTTGCTTCAAAACTTTGAGCTAAGTAAAATTTGCCACATCCCAGACCCATCTCTGCTCTGGGCATATAGAGTTCTAAGTGGCATTAAGTATGATGGCAAACAAGCATAGTTTGCCATATGTGTTTCTGTAAGACCCCTAAAGATTGTAACTGATTTCCTATGAATGACTGGCACTATGAACTTGAAGACACCATGACTAATTAATTAGGCACAAAGTCTAGTCAGCTATGTCAGCAGAAAACAGATGAGGTTTTGGAAACATTGGTCTCATTGCTCCACGATGTGGAGGCGGGAACAATCATCACTTGGAGTTGATATTCCCTCCTGTGTGTGTTTTGGCATAGATAGTCTTGGCTTCATTTTCACTGCACTGTCAAAAACAGGAAAATTTTGAATGCCTCCCCAATATTGATGGTGGAAAATAACCATATTCTTTTCACTGATATCCCTGAACTGACAGCTGAGACTACAGTGCATGGTGTATCTTCTTAAAATTAATCTCAAAATGTTTGCCAAAGGAACAGTGAGAACTCTGCCTGCCGAGAGCTGGTTTGTCAGTCTAAATGGTTCTGTAATTCCATTCCTGTAAAACTATGAGGACAGCAGTGGTATCATAATGGGACGGGAAGTTAGGATATGGACTCTGACTGGCGCCTTGAAGACTACTCCACACCACGCTGGGATGTAAAAGATCCAAAATATGACATGACCCCATGTCTGTGGTGACAGTGTAACATGATGATCACAAACTTCAAAACATGCTCCACGACATAACTTTAATTATTGATGGCAGCCTGACTGAGCACTTAGGATTGTTGCTATGATGTCAGTGAACTGCAGTGCACACAGAAGCATATTAGGATGTTTTTAGAATCCATGTGGTAGAAAAACAGATACAGAATCAAGACACCTATATTTACTGCATCTAAACTGTCTCAAGTAGACTATGATGAGTCTGAAAACTGAAAAACTTTCTCTCCAGCTTTGTACCAAATGACCTTTGTAGCTTTTGGGAAAGGCATCAGCCCTGAACTAGGGTGACTGACACCTCATTAACTCAGCACAGCCCTGCAGAGGCCAACACTCTAAAGTATCTGTTTCTGTGTATTGCTAGTCCTGCCCGTGTGGACGCTTGGTGCCCCCAGAATAACTACCAGGGGTCACAGTGTTGAGTGAGTGCATGGTAAATGAAACACAGGCAAACACAGACACTCAGACACACTTACTCGCGCACAGGTGCAGACAACAACACCCCATTAGTCTGGCCCAAGTTGTACACAACACCCCGCGGGATTTGTTTGTATGTGTGCCACAGCTTGAGTGCATTCATGGCTTCTAGTTCAGGGCCATGAAGGTAAGACTCCCACTGGGCTGGTCCTGGCTTGTTTCAGCCTCCCACTATGAAGTGGAAAGTTCTAACCAACATTACCAACATGCATTTGATATTACGTGTCCACATTTATCAAATACAGGTAATATTAGATAATGAGTGTAATACTTGTATAGTAACATCTTATGCAGTTTTGGTATCAGTGTAGATGATAAGTATTGTCAGCAGGGATGGTGGACAGCATTAAAAAAACATGTTACCACCAGACATGCTAGCACCAATAGAAACGTTAAAGAAATGTTACTTTTGTCATGAAAATTGTCCATCTATGATACTCTTACAGCAAGCCTTTTTAATTCCTTTGAGCATTTTCTCATTTATTTAAATCAGAATTTGCAGATGTGATTAATTAGGATTAAGATCTGTGAAGCTGCACAGCAGTGCTTAGAGCTTAGTGCTACCATGAGCATGCTAACATGCTCACAATGACAATAATGTAAGGTGAGATAACTTTGTCAGTTTGTTCACTTTGTCAGTTCAGGATGTTAGTAGATGTTAGCATTCACTTGAGACAAAGTGCAACTGAGGTTGATGGGAATGTCATTAATTTTGTTTTTTGATCATTAACCAAAGTACTGGATAAAGTTGCATTTTGTCCTGGTGATAGTTCTGATTGAAGAGGATCACCAAATTCATTAGAATTTATTGTCTGGGTACTATGGATGTATATATCAAATTTCAGTGCAATCCAACCAAACATAGAAAAAACATTAGAAAAAACACTAAATGTTAACCTCATGGTGGTGCTATTGGCGCTGGGATCACCAGAGTCATCCTTACAGCCATGCCACTAGTATGGCTAGAAAATAAAAAAGAGAAAAAAAAACATAAAGATGAGAAAAGAAAGAAAGAAAAATGCCATAAAATTATAACTATGTAGGACATGATTCAGACTAAATGTGGAATGGCACCAGTGTTACTGAAACCATGTACAGTACAGAAAAAGCATATGGTAGAATTGCTCTCTCTTGAGATACTGAGCACTCAGAGCTAACTGAGCCTTTGCCTAAACTAGGAAGACATTTTTGCTAATGCTTGACTTAACTAGTCACAGTGTGGCAGGGGCCTTGCAAGATGTGTGTGTTCATGTGTGTGTGTGTGTCACTGTAAGTGGTCTGAGTGCAATGCGTAATGTAATAGTTCAATCTCATGTGTTGGACCATATTTACTTCGATATCAAACAAATCCCTGTCAAAAGTAAAAGTACTTAAAGATCATCAGCAAAATGCTCTTAAAATATCCAAAATAAGCATTTTACTGTTATAATTTTATATGCTTTTCAGTCATTTCATATGTAACAATAGATCATATGTTTTGTACACAAGAAGTTAGTTTATAAAGTAGCGTGTATTGCTGTCAAAATAAATTTTGTGAAGCATAATTTTCCCTCTGACCGGCAGCTGAATAAAAGTATAATGTAGCATAAAATGGCAACACTCAAGTTAAGTTCAAGTACCTCAAGTTTGTATCAAGTTCTTAAGTAAATTCACGATACACTGCACCGCTGAAAATGGTTAAAATTTATTTATTAAATTATAGTGACAAGTAATTGTTTTATTTATTTGATCCAGCCTAAAAGTCACAGAAATTTTATAAGGCTTGATAATCACCTGAATGACTGAAAATGAAGAAGTCAAAATCTCAATGTGTGACTGGTATGCAATGTCATGCAGTACTGTATACAGCTGCATTAAGTAGTGAGATCACTGAGAGGAAGATGTGGGGCACAGAGGCACTTCTGAATCTATTCTGAATCTATTGTAGCTCTACACTTGTGCGTGTACATGTAGACATTAGTGGTGACAGGCCCATGAATCTGTCAAGTTGCCAAATAAAGACATATGTGAATGAGGGACAGTTGTTATCTGTATCTGTGAATCTGTATGTTGATGCTTTTCATGTGCATACACATCACATATGCCTATAGTACATATTAATGTGTGTAGCTGATTATATTGTATGTAGGCCAATGTGTGTGTGTGTGTGTGTGTGTCCTTTGCAGAGGCAGTTTGTAATCAGCTGTCAAAATGGGCTCTGTCCCCATCGCAGCAGGGCTGGGCGGTGAAAAGCTTTCAGCTCCACTCTGCACGCTGATCCATGCAGGAGCAGCAGCAGCAGCAGCAGCAGCAGTGAGGGTGGAAAACGGGCAGGACAAACATTCAACCTGCACTTTTACAACATATTGATTAGCTGAATTTTGTCAGCTGTAAGTATGGTGGTGTGAGTGTGTGTCATTTTGTGTGTTTGGTTTGCCTGTTTTCAGACTTCAATCACTGTATTTGGAACACAAGAAAAAAAAAAAGGTAAGACCAGTGATCAGTATCTAATCATGGTTGATGTGAAGTAATATCTACTACTGCTACTATTAAATGCTACTGCTACTGTTGTTGATAACAAACTCTAATATCAGAATTTAAAAAATGTCTTTGATAACTTATGTACAAATTACAACTGTCAAATTGTGAAACAGCCCGGTATCACCAAGTAGCGTTTCCTTATGTTCTCACTATGTGTTTTCACGTGTCATTTCATGCTTCATCATTTCTCTATCTAGTATCCCCTCCCCCTCCTTTAACACTAAACAAAATGGCATTAAAGTTAAAAGCTCAAAATGGTTAGACATGACATGTGAACTGTCTTGAAAGTGGTGAGGTATTCATGCGCAGTCACATAAGATTACAGCGTCTCAATAGGCTATATACCATTAAAAATATCCATAACATTCCTTTATTTTTCTAAATGTATATGCACTTTTTCAAGAATTTAAGGATTCAAGATTCTATTTGTCGCATACACTAGCAGTATGTGTTGTGAAATACAGTGTGACATACTCATTTAGGCTACTTTAGAAAACTAGTCTGGAATTTGAGACAAGATATATAAAGGATACAAATACAAATATATAAAAGTATAAAATTTACACATGTCATAACTACAGGCAAACTAAAATGAGGGCAAATGCCAGGGATATACTGTACATAGGCCAGAGGCCAGAGTTCACCATCCTAAGGCCTGAGGAAATTGGCTTTTCATATGTTTCACACACACACACACACACACACACACACACACACACACATATATATATATATATATATATATATATATATATATATATATATATATATATATATATAGTTCATGTGTAATTGCATTTTTCCTCATGGTCAGGTTATGCTCGAACGAAACTAGTTTAGGAACCACACAGGCAGAGTGAAAACCAGCCATCATAGAGATGGAGGAGATGTGATATTATTTAAACATGGGGAACACAGAGCACATTTTCAGACAGTCTCTGCTGGAGGGCATTCATAGTGATGCACGCAGTTGTTCACACAAAAAGTTCTTGGGGGAGGGTGTCTCTCAAAGTTATTCAACAGTTCAACAAGCAGCTCTGAAGAAGCACTCACAGTTTTAGGTTGCCAAAGTTCATGACCAATTTCCTGACATAGTGCTGTCCATGTGTGGGCAGAGATGATTGAGCTGGGCCTCGCTGATGGGAGCCTGATTGATGAGTTGATGGAGCTGACGGCTCAGAGCCTCAGTCATCTGGAGATCCAGGAACGCTTCAACATCATTAAGGAGATCGGCAGAGGGAAATATGGCAAAGTGCTGCTGGTGACACATCGCTTCAGGGGTATGACTGCACTTTTTTGGAGAATTAGTACAGTATACTGTAAATGCTTAATATAAGTACATTATCACTGAAGTGATCATAGATATTTGTAATTATTTCTCATAAG
This sequence comes from Lates calcarifer, assembly GCF_001640805.2. Classification (NCBI taxonomy): domain Eukaryota; kingdom Metazoa; phylum Chordata; class Actinopteri; family Centropomidae; genus Lates; species Lates calcarifer. The sequence continues at coordinate 3,896,691 of NC_066838.1, read as the reverse complement.
AGAAATGGTGTGCATGAATAGTGCTAATAATAAAGTATGGATGGTCTGCAGGGACTCCCATGGCCTTGAAAGTGATGCCCAAAGCCTCAACTAAGCTGCAGGGTTTTCTGCGAGAGTACTGCATCTCCTTACACCTGTCCTGCCACCCCTGCATCGTGGGCCTCTTTGGCATTGCTTTCCAGTCTAATGAGCACTACTGCTTTGCCCAGGAGCTCGTCATTGGGAGGGACCTGTTTGCTGTCATCCAGCCAAAGGTGAGTCAAGCATTGGCAAAACAAGACTAAGAGACTAAGACTACCGCCACGACTGAGAGTTTGCAAAGTTTTATTTAGATACAGTGCGGCCCAAAATGTGACCTTGGTACTCCTTACACTCCGTGACTGTTAGTCTGTCGCACAGGTTTCTCCATTATGAGGGAATCTTTTTACCTGTTAGCCATCTTTCAAGGTTGCACAGGTGTGAAGAGAACATCTTTGCCAGAATATGGCTCCACTGTTCACTTCTTCTCTGTCTGAGCTCTTCTGTCCACAAATGGTGTTGAGGATTTCACTTATATAATCTGTTAAAAAAACATATGGAGAAAGGAACAACACAGATTGATGAACTTACCTGGGAAGATGAAAACTGCTACCAGATAACAATTTTGAAAAAAAAGTTTGTGTTTCCTCTTTATGATTTGTGCTGAGAGTCATAGAGGGTAGGGGGCTGGGTGCAGCTGAATGCTAATGTCAGTACTAATATGCTCATAATTTGTCTTTGCAGAGTGCTTAGTGATGGTTGCTGTGTGTCCTCACTTCTTCTGGCATCTTGACAAAATGACATATAAATCTATCCTCCATTTTGAATTTGTTCAGGTGGGTATTCCAGAATCTTCGGTAAAACGCTGTGTCCTCCAGATTGCCAGTGCTTTGGAGTTCATTCACAGTCATGGTCTAGTCCACCGTGATGTCAAGCCTGAAAACATTCTCCTATTGGACAATCATTGCTGCCAGGTCAAGCTGGCAGACTTTGGCCTGGCCCAAAAGAGAGGAACCCTGATACGATTCATCACAGGTACCCTGCCTTACATGGCCCCCGAGCTTTGTACCGTGGCCCTTCTGGATGGCCAGAAAGAAGTGACTGCTCCTCCACTTAGTGTGGAGCCAAGCCTGGACACCTGGGCCTTCGGAGTGGTTATCTTCTGTATCCTTACAGGCTACTTCCCCTGGGAGCGCTGCATGGACTCGGATGACTTCTACCAGGAGTTTGCTGACTGGTGTAGAATGGAGGAGAGACCTAACACAGAGGAGGACATTCCTCCTCTGTGGAAAAGGTTCACTCCAGAAGCCATGGAGATGTTTGGTAAGCTCCTGGCTGTGGATGTAGGGAAGAGGTGTACAGTGGGGGAGGTGAGAGCATATGTGGAGAAGGACTGGCTTAAGAAGGCACATGGGAATGGGCAGCAGCAGATGGCAGAAAAAGAAAAAGCCAGCATCTCTCTGAATAATCCTGAAGTGGAGGAACATCCTAATGTCTAGTGACTTGTAGCATTTTTGTATAATCTATAGCATCCTCCTTAATAGTATACAAAACTATATCTTAAAGGCTTTACAATGCCTGATATTCGGCATGCGATTTGCAGTGATGAAACAGTGTCTACATCATTCTGAATTGAGGTATATTATTCTGAAGTCTATGTCCTAGTGTCTATGTAAAGATCATTTAACAAGGATGGCCTTGTGTCTGTCTACATTGTTCATAGAATTTTTTTTTAAGTGATGCAACAGAAACAGAAAGACTCCACATATGGTGTTTTTCATAAATGAATAAAGAAATAGCACATTAAGTGTTCCTAATTTTTTGAACCAAATGAGTAATTTAAAAAAAAATGTATGAACCATGGATGTGAACCTGTAACATTTTTCATACTGTGATTTTAAAGCTCTGTATGTTTATAATTCCTGATATTTTATAAGTTTCTGTGCTTAATGTCGGAGATGAACGCTGGTTTTTAGTGACTTCTATGTCTTTTTAACTGATTTACAGTTTGGGATTACTTTTGAACTTGGTGGGCCTGATTTCTTCTGACTATTGCACAGTTATGTACTTCTCGTAGGAAGTATCATGCACACTCACCAGTTACATAGCGCAAGAACAGATGTTTAGGGTGTGGAATGACAGAGGCATCATTCTCCCTGTAACAAATCAATGTAGCCTCAAAATAATAGTTAGGTTTCCCCTCTGTTGCTGTACAAACCAATAAATATTGAGTTTTAACTGTTGATTGTTTAAATAATTTTCATATACAGTATTAACTTTAATATGTAGGATTTATCATTGCTGTGAGTGAGTTTGCATGTCCTCCCATTTATTTGTCAACTCAAATGAAAACTTTTCATAAATTACAAGGTCACTGACAAATTGCCCTAAATGTAAACATATCTTACAGTCTGACAATTGACATTATATCAGTGATTTACTGATCAACATTTTATAAAGTTGAGTCAAAATCTTCCAAGTTATTAACTGTTCAGGATTAACTTTTATTATATTGTAATATGTTTATTGTTTTTTTATTTATTTATTTATATATTTTTTTTTTATTATTTTTGATTTTAAAAGAATCAGATTTAATCACAAAATGTACATAAAACAATGGAGGTATTAATAATCAGTGCTGCACTAGTCTCTGTAAACAGTTCTTATCATATCCCTCACACAGTTCACATGATCATTGTGTCAATGTACAGAATTTGAAGATCCATGACCTAAGTCAGATCTCTGAGCCTGTGTCACTTCCCTGACCTTCTTTACCCCCTTTCCTTGCAAAGAATCTCTTGACAATCTGCTGCAGCTGGTTCTCCACTGATGGATGTCCTGCTTTTGTTGGGGTGTATGTGCCACCACAGGTGTTTTCAGGACTCAGGACTGCATCAGCCTCTGTGGAGGGCAGACATCAAACTTGGCCCAAGGTCTGAACCTACTTGCTCCCATCATGCTTTATAGCATATTTAGGGCATTAGACTAACCAAAGTCATCTTTCTGCTGACCCCTGGACCTGACTGCACATCCAGGTCACACTAATACAACCAAAGCAAATCCAACCACAAAGCTGCTGTTGGCATTTGACTCCCAAATTATCTGTGTTGGTGTTCACACACTTAACAGACCCTGTGTTTAAAAAGATTAATAATGTTATGCATACCTATTCTGTGTAACATTAGAACCGGTGTATTGGTCCTATGGTCTTTAAGAGTTTTATCTTGCATGCAAAAAAGAGAACACATTTAATTCTTTTTTACTTTTAAATGCAAACCTTTTTTAATTGCGCAAGTGTGAGATTTCCTGTTAAGTCTAACTCTACAAACTCTTCATGGTAGACTAGAGATAAGAGGTAAGTATAATTTCCAGGAAACTACATCTACACAAGAATCATTAGTCTTATCATCACATGATTTCCTTAGCCCACCAAATGAAGATGGTTTTGTGCTGTTATGAAAGGCACTGTGGTCATGGACTTTCCCCTTCATCTTATCTGGAGTACACAGCTGTCACGTTTCTGATGCTAGAGTACTTCAGCACTACATTATTAAGTCATCATTCGCTGTAATAGACAGATGCATGTTCTTGTGGACAGGGCCATTTTCTATCACTTTTGGCATACTTGACATGCCTTTCTGGAAAAATAAAGAGAGACTGGACAATACCACAATCAGACATTCACTTGGGGTGTACTGAACATGGTTTTATAATCCAGTATTTATACTATTTTAGTGCTTCTGGATCTGTTAATAATTCTTATCTGAACTGGGAGATTTCATTACAGGAGGTCATGGGACATCTTCATAGTATGATTTGTTGCTGTTATGAATGGAACACATGTTGAAATAAGACTCTTAGTGTTCTTGTTTGCTTTTCTCACACTCACAGGGAAATGCACACATACACACATACACACACACACACACACAGACATACTTACAGAGAGAGAGAGAGAGAGAGAGAGAGAGAGAGAAACATAGACAAGATACCCTGGCTTTCTGGATGACACCATGCACATGGTAGAACTATTAATAATACCACTCTGTTATGGAAAATCACCACAACTGGGGCCTTTCTCCCTGCTGAGGGCTCGTCTGTCTGTTTCTTCCATAAAAAGCCAGCATCAGGTGGCTAAAGAAACTTTGATCAACATTAATCAACAAATTAGGACCATAAGACCCACAGCCAGCAGAGGACACAGATCACAAGGTTTCTGATGAATACTTCAAACATGAAGTTATGAACATTTGGTCAAAAGTTAAAAGATGATTCAAACTAAAACTGACATCTCACGTCAGATAAAGCTGAGCTGTGTTAAAGATCCTCTATTAAGAAGGATCCTACATCCTTATTGACGTAATTGTCCGTGATAATCTGTCACACTATATCCAATAAAATCTGATTAAATCTATTAAAATGTCTCAATGGAGATCACTGCTTCATAGTATTTACATTGATAAAATAGTCTCATCTTCTCTGTTGCTATCAACAAGTCTTCTGACATATTCGTTCTGATACGATATGTTACCATACAAGCTGCAACAATCTACTAAATTAATTTGTTTTTGAAGCCACTTTACAAGAGTAGAACATTTTGTCTAAGCTGATTTGGGTGATTTCACTCTTGGATTTCAGTTGCCAATCCAGCAATTGAGCATCAGTACCAGTACCAGTATATCTAGTGTCTCCATGTTAAAATAAATGAGGGCTAAGATTAAATGCACACTCTAAAAGCCATGCTTGTTTCTCTGTGATGATGTTTAGAAGGTACAATGTTTACCAAGTTAAAAATCTTCATTCTGTATGCTAGCATGCTATTATTTACTGATTAGCACTAAACACTAAGTGAGGCATGGACTTCTCTGCCAAATTTCATAGCAATCCATCCAAGAGTTGCCAAGACGTTTCACTGAAAACCTCAAATATCAACCTCTATATATCAACCCCTATTTCTCTCTGGACCAGATTGGTAAACCAACTTTGCCAAGGGCACATGTTTTAAGTGGTGGGGACATGATGAAAATAAAATTCATAATAGGTAGGTAGTGTAGGTAGTACAAACAAACAACAAAATAAATTTAAAAAAATAGTAATAAAATATAAGCCTCTGTATTTTAATGCACTAATCCAACATAAGTTGTGTTTAGTTTCCTGGATAGAGACCTTCTATGATAGATAATGTTGTATTTACATTTACATCTTTGGATGCATCTTTAGAGCCTGGAAATCAACCCAAAAGTACTAAAGGGTAGGGGACAAAAATAGGCCTATGAAAAGTGAGAGGGACCCCCCACCCACACCACCCCATGTTGGAAACTTGACTATTGCCATTCTCAGTACCACAGCATAGCATAGCTTGAAACAATGGTATAATTTTGAAAAAGATACAGAAAACATGATTCTTGGCTAAGGGCTAAACAATGTTAAGACTGGAATGATTCTTTAATACCAGGTTACACCTGGCTCTCCAGAACACTAAGAGAGTACTAACCAGAGATCAATTCTGTTGTCAACAATGAGGATTTCCTATTCTAATCCTACAAATTCAAGTAAACAACACAATGCTTAAGCCCTTTGAGTTTTCCCTGGTCCCACAGGGTCCTGCTGTAGATAAATGGAACCTGAGACAGAATGAAAACGTTACGTCTTTCACATACAGATCACCATGTCTCTGTTTTATCTATTTCAGCTTCAGCCACACAGCAGACTTAATCCTACATCATGATCCCTCAGCAGGGCCCCTGACAGCGAAGCTGGGTGTGATGTTTACATATCATACGAGGGCTGCTGCTTACAAATTAGTCCCTTTGGGTGTATTGCTGGCTCTGTGATCTCAGTGGCCCTTGGCTAACTTCTGACTAAACATGTGAGGCTCTGGCAGATCTGTCAATCTCTTAAAAGCAGCACTAGCATGTCTGTCAGTCTCTTATGGATGGCCTTACTCATGTTAACATTTGTAGCGAGCAGCTGCTCTCAAATGTCTTGACCACTGAGGGGAAATGTTTAAGTGATTATAGAGAATGTTAAAGTACTTAGAGATGAAACTGTATTTGAAATGTTTTGAATGGAATCAGAGCATTTGGATATTTTTTTTGTCACCTGGGGACAGTGCTGCAAAGTAATAATTAATAATAAATCAATACATTTAAATAAATACATTCAAAACAACTTAATAATAACTTGAAACATATATTAAATATTACTGCATTGTTCAAGAAAAGATCTGCACTGAATCTCTGTAACTTGAGTCAATCTACATACGTTGCTTTGTGAAGAAAACGGCTTATTGTGCTGTGTATCAAACTATATAACATATATAACATACAGTTTGATACTCAACATCTGAGCCATTTCCAAAAGTCTCAGAGGGATCATTAGATGCAAGTAGAGGATTAAATCCTAAAAGTCTGAACACAGAGCAAACAAAATGTCTTGATAAAAAATTTAATGTTGTTTCAGTACAAAGCTGCTATTAACACACAAGGCTTACACATGCTAAACATATTCATTTTAAAGGCTTCTTCAGTAGAGCAGTGTTTTTCATTGCTCCACATTGCGCCACAAGACAGTGTAACTGATTAACTGACTGAATTTAATTCTGAAGTGAAACATGAAATAGCAAGACATACAGCAAGTTTACAATTATCACAAATAACTGAACATGAAAAAGAAATTAGATATTAAAGTCTTAAATTTAAATGCTCTACTTCCAAGTTTGACAACGCCTACATTGTCATTACAGTTCTGACCTCTTCTTGGTATGTGCAAAAAGTCTAATATTTATATTATTTATAAAATTTCATTCAGGAAGTCACTAAGACAATAACAGATGACAAGACAGCACACAGTATGAAGGCAGAGCCTAAAGTCAGTTAACCTAGCTTAGCATAAAGACTAGAAGCAGGGGGAAACAGCTTGCCTGGCTCTGTCCAAAAGTAACAAAATCTGCCAAGCAGCACCTTTAAAGTTCACTAATTATCACTGTATCTCTTGTTTATTTAATTTGTACAAAAGTTAAGCTTAAAAATTAATTACACAGTAAGAAACAGTCCAGTATATAATCCCCCATAAAACTATAATTTGTCAATACACTTGTTTTTACAGATTGAAATGAGACATAACATATTAAGTCCTGAGCTTTCAAGGTCTTTGAAGCAGGATTTCCTTATCTGTGAACAGGGCTTGTTTTTCCGCATTTCCAGCCTTTTTGCTAGGCTAAGCTAACGGGCTGCTGGCTGCTTAGCTTCATATTTACCATACAGTGGTATCAGCCTTCTCATCTAACTCATCACAACTATTTCTTTAAAAAACATGAATGTGACAGTAAAACCTATAAATTCTTATAAAGCCTATAAACTTGGAGCTATATAATGTACACATATGACAATATGACCTGAGTTGTATCAGCTGACTTACAAGGAGTTTGACTCTTAACATTTATTTCATTATTGATCTCTCTTGTCAATAGATTAATGTGTTTGATGCATTGAAGTTGATGTTGAATCAAAAACATTCATTCATTCAAAGCCATACAATCAGCAGCTGGGTGAAGATTTTAAATTAAAAATTATTATTATTATTATTATTATTTACTTTTGGACAAAAAGAAACTGCTCATTTTCCTCATCTTTGATTTGATGGAAGGCCAATATTTTTTACAATTACTCATACACGCTCATGTAAAATGAGAGATAAAGCTGATAAAGCTTCACCTTGCTGGCAGGTAGACTAACGAGCAGTGAACAATCAGATTATGTTTTCTGACTGAAAATGCATAATTCAACTTGTTTAATCATGTTTTTTGTTTTGTTTTTGTACATTACATTTTTGTATTATTTCTTACATTTATTTTAAGCACTTTGGCAAATATCAGCTGTATAAAATACCTAAATACTCTTTCTCTGTTGGTAATTTGGATTTTATAAGGGGGTGATCCACTTTGTCAGATTTGATTTTATTTCAGTGGGTTTTAAACCTAGTTTTGGCTCACCCATCTTGGCCCGGGACTAGGTAGTCCACATCACCCGGCACCAATCCCGGTGGTACCACTGCACTCTCACTTTCAGGTGTGGTTACGGGGCTGTTGTGGACTTCAGCTTTGGTCTGTGTGATCTCAGAACTAGCTTCAATGTCGTCATAATTCTCCTGTGGGTCGTCCACCTCATAGGTCACCCCATCTAACAGGAGGAAAAACAGCTGTATGTTAAATTTCAGTTAGTCTGATTGCTGACAATGTGAGAATTTAGTGAGAAAATATTTGAATTGGAGTTTGAAAAAAGTGTGAAAAAGATGAGATTGGACTGGTTCTAAACTTTCCATCACTTTTATTGAGGGCATCTTCATGGATGTCTCTAGAGGCACCGGCAGTGGCAGCCTGAGAGGTCAGGGGCTGAGCCTCAGCTGCTTCATCAATATCATCATAAGGAAAAGAGGAAGTGCTCCGTGCGTCGGTCTCCATCATGACTTCAGCCTCTGATCTGAACCCTGCATAAGCAACAGCAAATAATTAGTAATAATATTATCTGTGATACATAATTAAGGACAAGGTGCAGCCTGTGACTGGGATTCCCTTTTTTGCATTGTCTAAAAAAAATCAAATTTAAAATAATTAAAAATAATTACAAATAAAATAAAAAATGAATATATTTTTAGACTTACTGCCACGACTGAGGTCCTCCATTTCATTTTCTTTGCTTGTGACATCCTCATAGTCACCACTTTCAAACTCTACTTCTTTTCTTGACAGCATTCTTGCTACAAAACAGCATTAGACATTTACTGGTAACTGACAAACTGTCTGGTGCTAATGCAGTAGAGAACAGCAAAAGAGACAGAGAAACAGAGCACAACACATGCACATATTACAATCCTGATTTGGTTTTAAAGATTGTTTGCTCTAATTCAGTACTTTGTAAGTGTTAGTGGGCAGAACTGATATACAGCCATTTAAATCTAAATCTAAGAATTCCCAATGTGCTGAAAAATTCTGGGGAAAAAAAGCATAAATGATGCCATTATTGTAAATGGTCATACACAGTATATAGTAGAGTAGTCTAATTTGGACAGCATGCAGAAAGACTGGCCCCTTGTGGCAAAATGGCTCCACTGCATTTCATTACACCAAGATGATCAGGATCATTCAGTATTTAATTTTAAATGAAGCAATAGCAACTAGCATAACATAGGTGTAAAAGAGTAAAATACTCACATGGGTCATTCATGGCATTCTTGGCTTTCTTGACAGTGTAGATCCGTACAAATATAACAATCAATATCACCAGAACCAAAAACAATCCTACTCCCAGGATGATAGGCACTACAGGGACAGGTTTGGACTCCTTTTTGGGGGGTGTGTGGGCCTTATACCCTGAAATCAAACACAGCGATATTACTTATTCTACATTTACACAGAGAGTGGGGCTGTTTCTTGATTCATCTTTCTTTTCATTTTTCTGATCCATCTTGATCAAAGCAGCAATATGTTAAATTAAACAGAATATAAAAAGCTGATTCCTATACAAAAACTGAATTAATATTTTGGAAACAAGCCTGGCTTACTGGGAAAGGATTGTGGTTTTGGTTACCTTTGCAGAAGACCTCAGCTGGTTTTACTCCTTCACAAGACAAGTTTGAGTTGAGACAGTGTCTAATGTCCATGTGATCATCAGTGCATTCCAGGCCTATGCTTGAGACCTTTAATCAAATTTAAACTTGTCTTTAGAGTAATTCCTTTTCATGCACCCATACAAAACAATAGAAATTTGTCAGGCTGAATGAATTATAAAAACAACATGTAGTGAAACATAATTTCACTCACTTAAATTCTCACATTAATTACATAGAGGTCACAGAATTATGAGACCTTGCCAAAAAAAAACAAAAACAAAAAAAACAAACATGGAAAAACTACAAACATGCAAAAGGTGAAATAAAAAGATTTACCAGCTGCTCTCTTTTAGAAGGTCTGTATGTTGTGTTGAGACCAACACAATCAAGCTTTTTACATAGCTGTTCCTTAAATGTATCTGAAAGTTCCTTGGTGCAAACATGTTCCCAGGTATTTTTAATGTAACTGACTTTAATGGAACCTCCACACTTTTCTGTGGTGTTGAACTGGACATTGCCTGTAAAATATAAATATAAATATAAATATAAATATAAATATAAATAAATATAAATAAATATAAATATAAATAAGATAGATTTTTTAACTTTGGACATAGCCTGCTAGGCTAGCTGTTTCACTCTGTTCCCTGTCTCTGTGCTAAACTAAGCTAATTGTACCCTAGTTATGGGTGATACATTGAAGTTGAATTTATAATCTAAATCTCAGCATAAAATAACAAAGAATGTGTACTCCCTTTCCTTTAATACAAATTCAAAATTTGTAAAAGCTAATGTCACAAAGTGAACACTGTTGTGGATGGACATGATGTTAAAGCCCTGGAGAGTGGATTTGGCTTATTTGTGAAATAATAAAATGACATTTCTTCAGACAGGGTGACAGTAGAATTAGATGGAGACTCTACATCTTTGATGGTAAAGAAAGTACATACACACACTTACCAACACAATTAACAGACACCAATTTTCCAGCACACTTTCCCTTGACTCTCTTGCACTGGCCAAGTTCATGATGGTAGTCATCACAACTGACATGGTAGTAATCAGTAGCTGGATCAGGCTGGGGGCCCGTGGTGGAGAAGTGAAGAGCATTGCTACAGTTCTGTTCTTGGCAAATCATATCTGAATATTCTTTTTTCCAGTGAGTGTCACACACTTGAATTTCATTTATCATCACTGCACCACCACATTTCTCTGACAGGGTGACCCTGGGCTTATCTAGGGAGGACAGAAATTAAATAAGAAAGTCAAATATTAAAATAGTAGTAGTAGTAGCAGAAAGGAGAAATCTGATTTTCGTCATCATTTTTGACTTTGGCTGGCTGTTTTCCATCCTTCCTGTATTCCCTATGTCATTATGCTATGCTAAGCTGTTTGCTGTAGCTTCATATTTAGTATACCAACATGACAGGGGTATCTTCTCTATTTCCTTATTTAAGGCCAACAATAATGACTGTGAAGAGGCGAGGTTCTGTTGTATCTGTAAAAATGAAATATTTCATAGTTTTTTAGACACTGTTTATGTGTCCTGTCCCACTTTAAAGTGATTTCCAATGCAACTGCAAAGAACAACAGCAATCCTGCAAAAGTAAATTTTACCTCGACAGTCAATTGAGAGTAGCTGCTGTGAGGATGAGTTTTGCATTTCACAGTCCCAGATGTTTTCTGTATTATTTTGATATGTGCAGTTGAAGGTTTTGCCCCAGACGGAATGCTTCTCCGATGTACTGTAATTCTGATTTGACTTGACGCTGCCACATTCCAGATCCTTGCAAAGCCTGTCCCCATCAGTGTTTGTCCAGCCATCAAAGGAAACCTGACCCCGGTTTTCATTTGAGTGAACAACTACAATTCCACTGCAGGTCTCACTGACTGTCATCTTTTTCCACTCTAAGATAAACAGCAGGGGACAAGTGAGACATGATTCAAGAAATGCAAAACTCACAAAACATAACGGTATTAGCAGGATTTCAAAGACGGAGATATTTGCATCTTTGCAGCTAGTTGTCACACTGTGATCCTCCACAAAGCTAACAGTAAATCTTGCACATTTGTCATGGATAAACAAAATAACTTTAAAGTTATGCTGAAATTAGGTGGATTGGTGAAGTATAGTGATAATTATGAAAATTCTTATACATACTGTTGCACTGGAGGACAGCAGGAGTGCAGGTACTTGTCTTAGCAGTGATCTTGTTACATGATTTTAATGACATTTTTTCAGTTGAAGAACACTGTAGTTCTGAAATGAAAGGTTTATTTCCTGGTTTAGGTCCAAAATAGCCAGTCATCTTGACAGCCTGACCACATTCCAGAGCCTCACACATGGCATCTTGTTCTTGTTTGTTTTGAAGAGCATTCGTGCAAACCGGGAGCCACTGGTCTTCAAAGGAAACCACCACATTTCCAACACATTTGTCTCTGGGGGTATCAAATTGGGGCTTGACACTTCCTGTTACAACAAAGAAAGACAGATTTAGAAACTCTAGAAACTCTCTCTCTTTTTTTTTTTTTTTTTTTTTTTTTAATAAAACAAACCACTAGAGAATCTGGGTCAGTGTCAGTTTTGATAAAATGAATTTTAGGAATGTAAGCCTGCTATGTTTAATTTAATTAATATCTGCTTGTTTCACATAACTTTTGTTTTTGTTGTGTTCAAGAGTCTTACTTTATATCAAGTAGTTCACACCTTTAGGAATTTAGAAAAATTATGAAAAAAGAGCTGTATTGAAACAACAAGAAGAAGAATTTAAGTTATTCATTCTATAAATAAATTTGTTACATACAATTTTACGAAATTGAAGAATTAAAAAAAAAGGTTTTGTTGTTTAATTGTTTTTTAATTGTTAGGGTGGAAAACAAAACACTTAACTGTTTTGAGAAATCATTTAGGTTTGTCTTGGCAGATCACCAAGGCATAAGGCCTAATTTCTCCTGATTTCACTTTAATCTGTTCAGCTAAATACCTAGCAAACTTGAAGATAAAACAAAAAATATCACCTCCTTGGGAAAGTTAATAAGGGACATTTTGAAGTGGTAGGACTCTATGAGGCATTCAATTACACCTAAAGAATGAATGTTAACATTCTATTTACAGTAATTCTAGTATTTAAAATGATAACATTTTAGATATATATTTTTCAGAACATGCGCATTTGAAAAAATAAAAAAAGAATTACCTGAGCAAACAACATAGGCTGCCTTTTGTGTACAGATGTTTGTATCATTCAGAACAATGCTGCTCTGGTTCAGGTTGGTAGTCTGATTGGTAGGGTGCAAACTTTTGAAGATCCACTGCATCGTTTTGTCATGCATTTTGGTGGCAGATAGGACTGTATTTCCACAGTCAAGGCTTTTACACAGCAACTCAGACAAATCTTTTGTCCAGGAGTCTGCACACACACCTCCACATTTCCCTCCAAAACAAACCTTAACATTACCCCAACACGTCTCGGTCAGGCTTACAGTTTTATTTCCTGTTGTGAGAAAAAAATGCAAAAGGGATGAGGAAGTTGTCATGTGATGTCATGGTATCCTTGTATCCCTGTAAGGCAATGTTAGTGGCCCCTATCAGATCGTTTTGTGTAGCATAGTGTTAAATAGTTCAATACATCAGCCTCTCCAAAATGGATCACAGGACAACCAGTGACAGACTAAATGAGTGCCATGATGAGTAAAAGATATATTTTCAATTCAATTTGTACGTCTCAGCAGTGCCTCACATTACCTGAACAGGTTACAGTTGCAATACGGTCACTGGCATTAGATGACTCATTTTTACATTCAAACAGAGATCTGGTGGTGGGGTCAGAGCAGTAGTAAGATTCAGACCAAATGCTTCTCTCCTTTTCAGCAGGAACTGTGCTAAAGTTGACGAAATTCCCACAGTGTATCTGCTGGCACACTATTTTTCCTGACACACTGTTCCATGTATTATTAGACCCAGAGAGCCAGTAGCTGGTATCGCCATGCTCTATCACCACCTTGCCAGAACAGGAATTATTTCCTTCCAGAAATATCACCTTATGATCTGAAAAGGACAAAGAACTAAATTAGTATTGGGATTGCGATGGCCTTGTCTTCACTAAAATCAACAGAACTCAATAAAAACTGATGTTCTAGGTGAGATATAGTTTTAAATTTCAACAAAAAACTCTTGATCATATTTTATTGAAACCATTTTTTTAAGGGATATTGCCAAAGAGGAATAATGTTTCAGCTGGCTTCTTTTTGGTGGCGAGTATATTTTGTTTATACTGTTTAGTGTCAGAGACTGAAAAAAAAGGCTCTAAGTAAGCACCAAAAACCAAACCAACAGGCAAAATTTTTAAAAAGATGATTTTGTCCACTGAAATGCCAATTAATAGAAAAGGCTAAGAATTCTTAAACCAGCATAATGTTTTGATAATATTTTTTTATAGCTTTTGGTCATTTCAGGTTGATTTTGATCCCCTAAACTGTCACTTGAATTGAGAATTATCACCTGAGTGAAGTCCCCCCTGCATCTTGCAGGTCATTATTTACAGCCTGCATTTGCAGTGGCATCAGAAAATATTCAGACCCCTTCACTTTTGACACTTTATTGTGTTGTAAAGATTTTCTTTTTGATTTTTAATAAATTTGCAAAAAGAATTCTAAAAACATTTTTGATGGTCAAAAATGGCAGTTTTATCTATTTATAATTAAATGTGTTTGCAGGTACAGCTTGTTTTTTTTTTTCAAAATTATTTACTTGTTTCTTACTGAGTGAAACCATTAAAGGGATAACAAATATGGGGTAAAACTTCAATAATGTTTTATCTAGATATTTTTGTCTCTTATACACTGAGATGGTCATGTTGATTTGTTTTGTTAAACTTTCCATCTTCATTTGAAAGACAAATATGGAGGACAGATTCAAGGTCTTGAGTGCCTTTATACACGACTCTACTGTAAGTGACAGCATGGAATTGGAGGATGATAATCATATACAATAACTGAGGATCTAAGGCTAAAACAGACAAACAAAGAAGCAAACAAAAAATACTCACCCTCACAGATTACTCCCACTGCTTCATTATTGCCCACAGCTGTACTTCTCTCTATCTCTATATCGCATGCAGATATATTATTGGCATCTTTATTACACTTGACAGGATTAGAGAGGAAATCACCAGAACCCTGGCTGAACTTTCCAGGACCGGTGGATTTTCGCATTTTGCCACATTCCATCTCTTTGCAGACACTGTTTGAATTGTCGTCTGTCCATTCAGAATCTTTACGAACTTGTCTCCATCGGCCCTTGTACTGGATCTCAACTCTCCCAGCACATTTTCCAGGGCCGTCTACCAGTCTCGCATTTAGGCTCTCTGTACCATGACAACAAAGCAACTGTCAAACATGGGATACATAGAAAATAAAAAAAATAAAAAAAAACTTACTGCATGTCTTTGGGCAGATATAACTCATAACTCATAATTTGATATACAACATAACATCACCTAGTTATCACATTTTTTGCCTCCACAATAATGAGAAAGTAAAGTTATAGTGTCTTGACCAGGTATTTCTTCTAAATCTTGAAACTCAGAATTGTCATTACAAATAACAGTAAGAGACTATCAGGACATGATCACTGCTATGTCTCACCTGAACAGACTACGTAAGCGATGGATGAACACCTGTGTGTATCTTTGCCAAGATGCCTGGCCCGACAGTGCCACAGTGAGGACTCATTGCCTAAGCAATTCACATTGTCCATTATCACTTGTAAAGATGTGGATTGTGGACTGTGGTCAATAACCTAGAAGAAAGTACTTATTATGGCCTGGATATGATATCATTAGTTTATGCTGGACAGGAAACTCTGAGTGACACAGTAAGTTACAGAGAAACTAACAGAATAATGACAATAATGATAATAATAACAATCGAGTTCAATTTCATGTTGCGTGAGAATAGTTTCAATGTTTTCACTGAGCTCTCAGTGAGAATGTGACTAAGCATACTTTACAAAATACCAAACTATTAATTTAGATATTTAAAGTGATATTACATAGCTTTTGAAAGTTGAGAGAAAAAAGATCGCCCTCTTATGACTGAAAAGTAATAATAAGTAATAAATAATAATCTGAAACACAATGACATCCTTGCTTAGTTTGACACTCATAGGGGTTTTGCTGTTACTGTACGTCCATTAGCTTCTGGTGACAAATGTTAGCTAATATTAGCAAACTTTATATAGATATTTCTGTGTAACCAACATTTCTAAATCAGTTTGACTGAATTTTGACTGTTCTCAACTACATTTTTGTTTAGCATTATTCTTTAATCATAACTGGTGGCCATGGTGGCAGCTGTTCAGTAAAAGTTAAGCAGGCCTGCATTAAACAATTTATTTTAACTGCTACTGAAAGCTGATACTGAAAACTCACTCTTCCGCAGCCCAGCTCCTTGCAAACCACTTCAGCTTCCTTCTTAGACCAGGTGGAGCCACACACAGCATAATCTTTACCATTTTTATTAATGTGAACTTCACCATAGCACTTGGTGGATTTATTATTATCCTTCAGAACAACGGTAACATTGTCTGTGGAGAACAGAAATAGGTAAGTGTTTTTGATATCATGATTTAGACTTTCAGCTGGTTCAGGACAGTGGGTGTATAAAATATTTGGCTTGAAAGACTGTTTTTCAGTTGAAGACATCACAAAAAAGTGTTGCTTTGAGGTTGTTTATGGAAATGATGTTGTTGGATATGTATTAACTAAATTACCTGTGCAAGTCAGATTTGTTCCCACGTGACTGTTCTTGGTACCACAGTTCATTCTCTGACACCATTCACTAGCCGGGGTTGTGATGTTTTCAGCAGATTTCCACGTGCCATTCTCCTCTGTTTCCAGCTGACCAGAGCAGACATTTGATGCATCTCCTTTGAGCTGCAGTCTCTCATGACCTGTTTAAATGAACCAATGCACCATCTTAATTGACTGATACAGCATGTTGCAACCATTAATTAAACTTTTTACATAAATGTGATGTAAGTGTGTGTGTTACCTGTGCATATGACAGAAGCAGGATCTTGGCACGTTTCTTTCCCAGTTACACACCGACCAAAGAATAGTTTCATTTTTATCCAGTGTAATGTTTGTACAATCAATTTTCATCATCTGGTTTCCCAATTCTTTCCAAGTCATCCATTGATGTACATTAATCTCCTTGGATTTACCACAATCCGAGTTTTCCACACAAAAAATTGTATTCATCTTTACCTTTATGTGAGAAGAATCATACAGACGGTGGTTAATGATCATTATCATGATAGTAAACATTTCACAGTGCTGATAGCAGTAGTATTGATGATCGAAAAAAGTGGTAGAAGCTGGCAAATATCAACAAAAACAAACAAACAAACAAACTGATTCATTTAATTCATTTTTTAAAATCAAGATCAAACAGTAAAGTTGCTTTAAACTGTTGAACTGTTAAAGACTAATGGATGTTTTATGTACCTGATAATCCAGCAGAAAATGAGAATGCACATTAAATACAAGAAGCGTCAGTATTAACAAAATAAAGACAGGATAGATGAGTAACAGGGCTATTTTTTATTTGATTTTATTTTTGCAATTTGCTGAAGTAGAATTCTGAATGAAGGACTTTTATTTGTAATGGAGTATTTTTACATAGTTGCTCAGTAATACTCATGTCAGAGCCATCCCACTCTGAGATACTCCACTTTGGTTACTTCATTTGTACTACTGCTAGCATCTAGAAAGATGGAATCTTGTTGAAGTGTACTGCATGTGATGTTAACTCTTACCCCAACTGTCAGCACAAAAGTAACCTGGCGGTGTTTTCTCATCTATTGCATACTGGACAACTCCTGCACATCGAGATCCTTCCAGGCTTATTTTGATCTTATCTAGAAGAGAAAGAACAAGTAACAGACCATAACAAACAAAATTAAAAACAGCCAATATCATCATTATCATGTTATTTTCAATATTATGGATTAAGTTCAGACTCACTTGAACATTTAATCTTTTTCACAGTTTCCTTTCGGTAGACGCTGATGCCCCATCCAGGACCAAGATATTCACACTCCTCCAGATGTTTCTCATGTCCACTGCATCTCACTTCATTGAGCCACACTTTGCTTTTAATGGGCCGTAGCACGTTTTCTGTTGCATTGTCCTCAGGTTTCCCACAGTGAGTGCTTCTGCACACCACTTCTTCAGTGGTCCTGTTCCAATTTTTATCTCCAACGTAGCCCCATTGGTTTTTATGGTAGATTTTAACGTGGCCCTCACACGGGTTGTCTTTACCTTCTAGAATCAGCCGGTGCTTATCTGGGCACATAGTACAAGGTTTATAGAAGTGTGTAAATAGATTTGATGGGTTATATGTTTCCATATTTTGTATTCTTTTTTTTCTTTTGAATTTCATGTGTTTCCACTTATCAACTCACAAGTCAGTCAAACACATTTTTTTCCCTATAAATGAAAGATATTATATAATAGAAACACAAATGCTTATTTTATGATTTTATGATTATAATGACAATCTCTTATATCTTCCACTAATTAGGAAATTACTAGAAAATTACAAACCAATACAGTTCTTTTGTTTTCGACTTTGTCTTCCTTCTGTCTTTGCACAGTGGCCAGATCTGGAAATGGACCATGGGAACATTTTTCCTGACGGTGGTGCTACATTGACTCTATAGTTTTAAAATTCATTAAAAATCATCCATAATTGCAGGTTTCACCAAAAATATATAAGAATATTTCACTGCATCTTATTGATAACTGTTTTATCCATAGTCTAGAACACTTTACGATTTCTTTAGAATTGATTCAAATATCACCTAATTGCTCTACATTCATTTTATAAAACATCAAGTAATTAAGAAAATAATAATACACAGGTTTTTAGATTATGATGTAACATCTATATAAAGAGACTTGATATAGATACTTGTCAGACAGAAGATGTGTGGCATTATTTTCATTACTTTCTTCTTAAAAACTGAAACAGTGCTCACAGATTCCACAAGAAGCCTCTTAAATCCCGATTTTTAAGACATAATCATCATTATTATTATATATTGTATATTATTATTATTATTATTATTATTATTATCATCAACAGAACATGAAAATATGCCAAACTTAAGCAGACTAGTCCAGTGTTGATGCTGACAAACCTGTAAGAATAACTATTGTGGCACTGTAGGATTATCAAAAATTTGCTCTGAGCAAATACTAAAACTTTCTGATCACCCTGTTTTCTTTCATGACTAAACATTGGTGTTACACTGACATTAATTACCACTGTGCTGTTCACAGAAAGCCACTTTTCACTGGTGCTTTTAACTTGAGGAAATAATACATTTTTAGGTTGAGCAAGACATTTCCTGTAGAACTTGTATGTGCTTGCCTTCTAAAAATAGATATCTTTGAGTTAAATATACTTTATGGAGAGGTTATAAACTTTTTTAAAATTAAGATTATTTTTTTCTTTCCTCAAAATCTGTCAATAAGACAAACCATGGTTCAGTTTTAACTTCTCACAAATATAGAGTGAAATCTAAAAGAAAATAGTTGTAACTTGCCTTGTAAGAACACCAATTCAGTGTGAGCAGAGAGGAGAAGGAGGAAGAACCACATCATCACAGCTCATGACTATTGAGGAGAGTGAGGCAGGAGAATGATCTG
Source organism: Lates calcarifer (assembly GCF_001640805.2). Taxonomy (NCBI): domain Eukaryota; kingdom Metazoa; phylum Chordata; class Actinopteri; family Centropomidae; genus Lates; species Lates calcarifer. Next base: position 3,877,348 of record NC_066838.1, on the reverse strand, counting down.
CTCAGCTTTATATTGCCAAGGATGTGCCCACCAAAAATGGATATGAGCTGCTACATGCATGCAAGTGGTGCAGAATTAGATTAACAAATTCTGTCTGGAATGACAGACAACTCACAAACCTGCCAAACTTTATGTACATATATCAATGAATATTTACAAACAATAAGTATAAAAAAGTTTTATCAAGATTTACAGCTGACATGCATTATGCATTTTCAGAAATGTTTTTCTGAACTGGACAGGTTGTATATGTTATTCTTTACAATGCAGACACTTGCATGCAGTAACCAAGAAACAACATTAAAACCAGAAATTGGTTAGAAGTTGTGGCTGACCAGTGTATATTCTGGGGGAGACGCCACACCACATGATGCAACACACAAGTCTAATGTCACTAAGTTCCAGTTTTTTGTTGTTGCATCTGATTAACATGTCTCTGTTTTTGGTAAGATCACAATTATTTCTTTGGCAACATGGCTATACAGAGGGATATTAATTAAGTAAATTAAATTTACCATTAATAAAAATGGTTAGTTTATCTAGCAGAGAAAGAGGTATATCCTTAACAATGTAATTATAAACTCATGGTATGAATATCCTAAAACTAAAAAATAAAATATTCTAAATAAGAAATAAGACTGAATCAACTACAAAATCTACGACCTTTAGCTGTATTTGAACAGAGATCTTAATCACTGCCACTACAAATAGCAGACAACATATTTTAGCGTTATCTTAAAATTGATACCAGTATGGTTAATATGATGGGGAACCTTTCAGAGCATCAGTCTTTAAAAACAAAGTTGTTATTTTAAGTATCAGACTCTTCCAGCAATCCTGACATCTGAGAACAGGTCCCTAAATAAAATGACTTAGTTCTAAGAAGCAACACACTTCGCAGTCATCAAGGGAGCCAAATGTCAACTCACATTAGAGAAATGTCAAGCTATTAATATTCTTAGAAAGGAAAGATTATTTTACTGAGAAAAAAAAGAAAGAAAAACTACCATCCTCCTGCTACCTGTTATCTAAAAGCATCTAGAAACTATAAAAAGCTCTGATAGTGATTAAAAAAGTAAATGTCTGGCTTTCTCAACAGACGAACCCGGACATTTTTAAAATTTTGAATAACATTACGATAATTAGATTAAATGGGTAATTATATTTGATTTACTTATTATATTTCCTGAGGTTGCTTTACAAATACTACAATATAAAGTAAAAAAGTACACTTTTTACCAAATAACTCAGATGTAACTCGTGAGTCATATTTGATTCTGTTTGTAGCAATGAGCATATTTGCACACACTGCACAACATATGATTTTTTCTTAATTTTTTTGGAGAAAAAAAAAAGACACACGTCAAAAAACCCCCATCCTCACTCGATGAACCTACGGAGTGTATTGCAATGGGGATACAGTCAAAACGTTTCTACTGTAGTGAATAATTGTCCATGCATACTAAGATATGCCATTGTGCATATCTGGCAGCCGTAGCTGCTCAAATGGAATTGTCCATCATGCCTGACACTTTCCATTCACTGTCACAGTCCAATGATGTCTAATGAGCATGATTTAAAAACCTTAAGCAGTTCAAATAAATTATGCATGCAGCCGCACAGTGTGGCACACAAACAAATATACACTACTTAGTTCCAGCCAAATTCCTTTGCTCATGATATAATAAATAAGGGGACCCCAAATCTTAACAAATAACAAGCAAGGTGTGACCTAATCTCATCTAAATGTAGACAGGAAACCATGTCAGAGAGACATTTTGTCATAACATCTACTTACACCACTGATTTAATGATACTTTTCTGAAATAGACACAAAAATATTTCACATTATGCAGCACAACTTTGTTTTGTCTTCTTTCCCTATTTATAATCTTAAGAGCACATTTATCATTGGAGGGGGCAAGACAATCTGATACAGGCATATTCAATGATATGATAATAATATGTAATAATATAATATTTAATAATTTAATAATATCAGGAAATATATTTGTCTGTGGAACTACTTTCACTTTTGATACTTGATAACTTTAATAATTTTTTACAGAGTAATTATACAATAAAACCACCTCCCTACTATTGTGTAGGTCATGCCTTCAAAACAGCACTGACCCATCAGGGTATAGACACAGGACCTCTCAGGGCATCCTGTGGTGTCTGGCACCAGGACATTGGCAGCAGATTCTTTGGGTCCTGTGGGTTGCATGGTGGGGCTTCCATGGATCTGGCTTGTTCCAATGTATCCAACAGACTCTTGGTCAAGTTGGGATCTTAGGAGTTTGGAGGCCAGGTCAACAACTTGGGTGCTTTTTTGTGTTCCTTGAGCCATTTCTGAGTACTTTTGTGGTGTGATGGGAGAATTGTCCGGCTGGAGGAGGCCCCTGCCAGTGGAGAGTGCTGTAGCCATGGGGGTGTGTGCTCAGTCTGCAACAATGTTTAGGTAGTGGTACAAAGTAACATCTAGATGAATATCAGGACCCAAGCTTTCCCAGCCAAACATTCCAGTGTACTGAGATGATCAGTGTTCACTTCACATGTCAGAGGTTTTAATGTGGTATCTGACCAGTATATTGACTCTTTTATTTAATTAAATGACATGAATACTTTTTCCACCATTAATGATCTCATAGCAAAAGTAGGGCTCTACACTATCTTTGATTTATTTGGGCTGTAGCAAAAGGTAATAATCATTTTTTTCACTAAAAGCACATGTTATTAGAAAGGTATTCATTTAATCAAATGTTCTTATGATAGATACCTTGGCAAAGTTTCAGCTAGGAAACAAACTTCTTCACTGAAACAAAATGATGGCAACTTCATGTGCTCAGGGTCAGATTTTACATGTGAATTATGACTGGATGTGGACTGTGGTTACAGGTGCAAACTGAAAAATATGACAGAGCTGCAGAGGGCTGTGGTTTTGTGGCTTGAGATTTTCCAGGGCTGTAACATACCAGTAAGTTAAAATTAACCACACTTTGCTGCAAGATGCAAAACACATATTAGAAAAACTACTCTTAAGCATGCTTTAGCAAGTTGCTAATCTCTAAATAACCACCGACTGCTATTGGGCACACTGAACACTGCATTGTTACTGGAAAATGAATGCCTATAAGACTTTGAACAGATCTGGCAAGATGGGTAACTGACACTCAGCTCAGGGGATAGAGAGCAGAAGCTGCAAGTGGCGTTTGCTTCTCTCCAAGCTCTTTATTCTCGGGTGCACAATTCTGGGTGGCGGAGGACGCATTTCATCCCTTAAATAAAAATACTAGTAATACATTGTAAAATATATAACCAGTAAATGTCCTGCATTCAAAATATCACTTAATGAGTAAAAGTACCCAAGTATTATCAGAAAAATTCACTTATATTCACTTAATACTCTGGAAGTTCTGTTTATCTGTAACTGCTCAAGTGGTCAGTTCTTTTGTTTTGTAATTTGATCTGTAACAATTTATCACATTTTACATTTTTAAAGTAGCCATAAAATAAATGTAGTGGAGTAAAGGGGAAAGATAGTAGTTTACATTTATAATCAGTATAAAAACATTTAATAATGGTTTACTCACTATAACCCCAATTTTAAAGAAAAGTGTAATCTAAGTACAATGGAGTAGGGGTATAGATGGGCTTGAAATAGAAATCCTGAAGTACAAGTACCTTAAACAGGTGCACAGTAAATGAACAAACAACAAAGATGTATTGAGTTATGCTTGCCATAGTTATGTAGGGTAGTCTCAAGATGAGATTGCGTCTTAAAATACTTGTTTAAAAAAAAAGTTTTTTTCTTTGCCATTATTTTTTCTGACGAATATATTTATTGCATTTCTGTGAACAAATGACAAATGGAAAAAAAAACATGCATTCAGTGAGAGATGTGAAATCATGGAACAATCTTGAGAATTGACTGTAATGCAATACAAGACTGTAAGAGAGTGTAAAAAATGTCACGGATAGAAAATAATGGTTAAATATCCAAACGCATTTTGTGTACAATAAAAACATGGTTTTGTCTTTTTTTTCTGTTGATAGAATGCATCGATGTATTAATTGTATGCTTGTCTGAGTTGTTTGCAACTTGTTCATAGATTTAACTTAAGTTAATGCTATAATTGCTTTTCACGGTGAATTATTTTTTGGCTGTGTCAAAAGACATAATCAAGATTAAGATTTACAGAGTAGCTCTCAAGCTACAGTTTATGTATGTATTGTACAGTAAATAAACAGTACGTATTATACATGGAAAATGTTATGTTTTATATATTTATGCATGTGTGGGAAAGTATATAGGTACATTGAACACGTGTCAGCTGTGCAACCTTTTCATTCCTGTGAGGTTCACTTATATACAATAATTGGACACAGCCCACATATTTAAAGTTCAGTAAGCAAAATGTTTTTGACACTAGCTGCTGTCTTTTTAAGATATACATAACCCAAAGAAAAAGAATTTCGACCCGCTGAACAGTTGAATATTACGGCAGAATGTTCTGAATGTTTGATCTCACACGACATGCATGACTCATGCAGAGGAGCTTTGACCACGTATTTCACATTTATCAGTAAGCGATCAGAGATTAAGCGTAACTGGCTCAACCATCAGCTTGTGAGAGCAGTGAGCTTGGCAGAAATGAAGCCACAAACCTCTGGGTTGTATTTTTGAAAACAAGTCTTCTATCTACGCAGGAAATAGTGATCTCACACTTGCCTCTGCCTCAGATGTGTTCTCAGGAAACATGAAAGTATCAACTCCTAACTGGGTTTATTAGACTTTATTTGAAGAAAAAATATCTGTGTATGTGAACTTGGGCTTTCATTTATTTATAATATATTATCAACACAGGAAATCTGTGAATTTCATTATTATCTCAAACTGAATAAAAAGTTGAAGGGCATTCGCACCAGCAGCCATCCCTGTGCTCAGGGTCTCACAGTGTGATTACAATCCATAACCGTCAGTGGTCTCATACACACACACTGTGAAGTCCCACAAGACAGTGTGACATTTAGTCTGACTACAACATTATCACTGTAACAGAACAAAATGTCTCCACAGAAATTTAATGCACAAACCAAGGGACCGCTCAGATTTTTTCACCAGCAGTTTCTTCAGAGTTGATACAAGAGGCGATTGTGACTGATGTTGTTCATTTATGTTATAATTACCTTTTCCCAAAAGCAAATTAAATTGCTTTCTGCCAACAGAGATGATTTCCCAGCTGGATAAATGAGCAGACAGGAATTTGACTGAAAAGCCACATTTAGTATTTAAGTGCAAACATACATCATGCTAAATGTATCTATATATTAATGTCACACTATCATATTACTGTATTCATTTAAAATTGCTTACAATATGCCTTTGATTTTAGAGGAGAAGTCTGGTGATATGAAGTAGTGCTCATATCTTCAACAAATAGCAGAAAAAGAGTAAAATCAACAATGAATTGTTCCCACTAATAACTTTTGTTTGTTTGCTAAAAAAGTATTGGCCAGATTTATGTCTAATTATGTCTTTAGTTATGTCTTTGTATGCAACACACAAGGAAGGGAAGTGTCAGAGTGAGAGGCAGACATTGTTGGTTTTTATCTATTTGTTGTTTTTTAAATTTTTAATTGTGGACAATTATTTTTTAGTGTTCAGAAAGAAAAGAAAGGAAAAAAACAAGAACCACGAAAGGGGAAAAAAAATAAATAAAAACCGTGTGTCCCAGAGAGTTTGGCTTGGAAATCCTTTGAGAGAAAAATGGAAACAAAACTCAACAAACTCTAATGGACGTCATTTGATCGTCGACGCAAAGCTTACTTTCATTAATTGAATTTGATTTTATGTTTTATTATTTTATTGTAACCAGATTTAATGTTCCCTTCCCCCTTTACTGCAAGAGACAGAGTGCATATTATCTATACAGGGTCTTATAATCTTAGAGGAAGCACTGGTTTTCTTATGTACTATGAAGTTATTTAAAGCCTGTGGTTCATGTTCGGAGATGGAAAAAGCTGTTTTCTACTCTTGCTTTTCTAATAAAAAAAAAAAAACATTTACTGAGCTTTTTTAAATGAGTATAATTGAGAGTTGCGTTGACTTTATGTCATGTATTGTGAAACTGATGATTTATGGGTTGTTGAATGGGGGAAAATGAAGATGGAAGTTTTATTTTAATACAACCTTTGTTGTAACTCAGCTGCAGGTGAACAACATATGCAGTATATACGCAAATATGCCCGCATTTGTTTGTGTTTGTCTTGTCTGTAATTCACTATTATTACTATTATTTTTCTTTCATTTATTTATTTATTTCTCTCTATTATGTTTAACTGTGGCACAAGAAATGTCATGTCTATCCATCCCCCCGAAAAGAAATCCAATAAAAATAACAAAAGGTTATTACAGATCTCAGTAACTGCGTTTCATTTTTAGAACAATTCTTTTTTTTTTTTTTTTCTTTTTTTTGTAGTGAGTACTGACAGTGCAGCCATTTTCATTTTAGATTTTCATTTTAGAAAAGCTCAGGTGTAAAGAATAAAATGAATGACGCTGGATTCCATTTAACTGCTTCAGTTTCAGAGTCCTGGTATTGTTCACGTAGACTCGCTATCACACTGTCATGACTTACACGTGAATAGAATAGAGCCATTGCTAATGAGATAAGATCAGATAATCCTTTGTTAGTCCCATGGCGGGGAAACTCACATTGTTGCAGCAGCAAACAGAGATAGCAAAATGAAAAAGGCATCAATACACAAGCAATAGATATTAGTAAATTCAAAACAAGACATAAACAGGACACTATATATAAAAGACAATATGAACAATATAAACAATATTATGTTATTAGCATTAATAACATTGTTAATGTTATTCAAGTTATCAAACCTGTGCTTTTTCTGCCATGACAAATCAAAATGCTGTGAAAAAAAAATGCAGGAGTATGTTCAGTTGAACTGTAATCACAAAATGCAATGTTTGTACAGACATCTTTATGCTACCACTGAGAGTTTTTGGAAATATTTGTAATGTTAGTAGTGTGCTGCTTTGTGTGACCAGGTTTGTTTCTCTGATGCAATCAAAAGTAGTATGTAAAGGCTCGGCAGGAAGAGTGGTGACAAAAATAAGCATGCGTTATCCACTTGCGTATAGAAAAATATATCTTTCTTATTAAAAAAAAAATCTGTTTAAAAATCTTTTTTATTTATTTATCATTTGCAATATTGTCCTTCACAACAGAGTCTCAAAACATTTTATGTTGCAAATTTTTGCCATCAGATAAGAGAAAAATCAAGAATTAAAGATAATGATCAATCTTCTATCCCATTATGTGTTTTTAGTGAGGAAATAAAATTTCTTATTTTACTGTGTATCTATCTTTGCAGTAACCATATGCTATCTGTAGGAAATCTTTTTATTTAAATAGTTAGAGAATTGTGATTGAATTCATTAAAACTGTGCAAGCATAAGAGCACTTAAAGTATATTCTGCTATTTAATTTATTTTAATGTTCTATATATTTTCAGAATATGCAGAACACATGGTAATTATGTTTCATGATTATAGACTCATGTAACTCTCAGTAAATTACTACAGGTATATTCATTCATTGCACTTACCAGCCAAGTAATTTAAGATTGAATATATATTACTACATCATTTCTTGTTACCGTTCTTATTTTTTGACAAATAACACAGTATCAGTCTGCTAGTGTGAAATAAGGTGCTTCTACTCAACATAAGAAAATATTAACAGTTGTGGTAGATAACAGACAACATGAAGGAATGCCAGTGCTAGCTGTTCTAATTATAAACTACTGATTCAGTCTTTTTCTCTTGACTATTCTGTGTTTCTAATTGTTATTTTATTCTCTGTTAGATGTGTTTTACTCACTTATGGAGCCCATGAAGAAGCAACTGCAATAAACAACATCATGATGCATGTGCAAATACTTCATTGTACCCACATTCATCTCGCAGATATAAACCACAGACACAAAGTCGCTAATCACAACTGTGAGAAAACAAGTCTTCAGTTCAGTTCAGTTTTGAGCATGGAGACAGTTGAAAAAAAGCACCCTCATTGGTCTGGATTCCATGGCCCGATGATCTTGGGAGTCTGATGTAGTTAGAAGTGTTTAAAGCACACAAACCATTTGCTCTGACATTGCACACTGAGCTCCAGTTTATACTCTCTGTCTAAATATATTCACATAAAATGGCATCAACATCGGTGTCTTTCTCAACTGATCAAAACTGAAAATATTGTCTATTGTCTTATAATTTTAGTCCATGTGTTGCACTAGATGCTTTGATCTGATTGTCTGTTTTTTCTTTACTGTTTTCACCACACTGGACTACAATCATGGACTGTTTGTAGAGATTCACTACAGAAAAGCAAAGTAAATGAAAATTAATGCATAAAGAGGGCAAAGTTAGACAAAGGGTGCCTGTCAAACCTCAATCAAATTCAATGTAGAATGTAGAGATGTAGAAAATATGATGAAATATGGCATATGTGTTTATTTCATGCAGTGATTTTTGAAGAACGTTACATTATTCTCATCACTCCTGATATACCTGACATTTTCGACTGCCACTATTTTTCCTCTCTTCAGTGGAGCAGATGCTTCATACACAAAGAAATCACATGCTTTACATAAGTAATGATTTGTTTGCTAAGTTTATTTCCACATTTTGCTTTTATCTCAATACTCTCCAAACAATACTCCAACTTTTCAACATCAAATAACAAAAACATCCTACTTACGTAGAGCAAGACTGTAACCTTCCTCAAATTAACACATCAATTGAAACATCAACTGAAATGTCATATTTCAATCAACATCATTTTCATTCATTTGAAGTTTTTTTTTTTTTTTTTTAACTGGTGCTCTTTTAATCACATGATGTCATTGCATCTTCTTCCTCTGCAGTGGTTAATACCTCAGCAACTGAAGAATTTGTGCAATCAATTACTTATTTCAGTCCTGTTAATATTTGCTCAACAGTAGTGGATTGATTTCCAATATTCCAATTTTAAGTTAAAACTTATACTAAATTCAGATTTAAACTGCTTGCACTACAGTGAACTGTAAGACTATAAGAAGTAAACTGGTGGAGGTTCCGTTGCTCCATAACCTTCAGCACATCACTCTAGGTGAGGGAGCTGTTGGTGAGTCCTCACCTTCATCACTCATCACTTCCTTGAGGCCACCCTAACTACATACAAAGTCGGGCCTTTAGGTGACTTTTCTCCAACCCAACCACCTAGTGTGGAGACAGACATAGAGAGTCAGCAGTTTCTCTCTGAATTCGTCAGGCAGAAATAGGAGCTCCCTGCTGCAGAATTCTCTGGACATCAACCACAGCCTTTTTCGTGAAGAGTATTCTTGACTTTGTAAAGGAGAGGACGGAAAAGAACTCTAAATGTCATGAAGACCAAGGACTTCTCTTCAGCACTGAGGGGAAACATCTCAAATCTAGCACTCAAAGCCTTAAACCACTGCAATGTTATCCTCTCCAGCTCTGGTAATTCTGCTCCTGTAAAACCAGATGTGATTTGGGAAGGAATCAACCACCAGACGTGCTGGAGAAATTTAGAAGAATCAGGCATTTGACAGCAAGATGGTGGAGCATATGTAATTATTCTGCTGCAAAAAGAAATACTGCAAATCCAAGTCTTCCTTGAAACCCTCCGACACCTTGAGGAACCACAGGAAGAAACAGAAACTCTGGGCCAGGCTCTGCTCTCAGCCAAGCTGACCAGAGAGGTAATGATGGAGAATCTTATGGCTGCCTTCCACAAGGAAATATTGAACTTTTTACATTATCACATTTATCTGACAACCACAGTTTTTACTTTGCAGATGAAGGTTTTACATACAAAACATATGATCAGGTTGTATAATGAAGCACTGTTTAGTATTACACTTCCCCCATCATATAAGGTAACTGAAATCAGCTCCAGCCACACCAACAACATTATTAAAACATATTAAAAAATTTATGCATTCATAACAATACAATAATAAAGTAAATAATGATTTAACTGAAAAGAGCCATTCTACATAATGACCAAACTTGTAATTATTTATAATGTAATTTTACCTGGTAAAATTTTGTGTGCAGGTGTTTTATTACTGGCACATGTTGATTTTGAGCAGGGAGCTTTGCAAAAGCATGTTTGCACCACTAGGTGGCAGAAGGAGACAACTGCTTGTCTCAGTGCAACAGAAGAAGTGCTACAAATGTCATACATGTCATAATCTACATCAAAAATTATTTTTTAATTAAAATTCATTAAAATTAGGGTGAATGTATGTAAAAAGAGAACAAAGTAATCTACAGTTTGAAAAAGCCTTCTTTCTACTTAATGTGGGAAGCAGAGACTCATGCACTGCTTGACGTGTTATTGCTAGATAACTGGAAAAGGTAGCCCCACTTAATTTCCTTTCACCTCCTGGCTTCAACTACTTTTCTAAATTTCATTTTTCCTGACCTTCTGTTTGGTCTAGCCTGATGCAAACCTTGGTAAAAATAAAGAGAGAAATCATTCAGACTTAACTAGAGATGGTAAAATTCAAAGCGACCTTCTGATCAGCTTCCATCCATAATGGAGACAGAACGGACCAGGCAGAGGAGTGGAGTGGAAGACAGTCTATGCTCACCGATTCCATAAATGAACAACCAAGCTCTTCAGGGCCTCTGTATTAATCATCTCCATGTTTGCAGCAGAAAAAACAAGCTCAAAACATATTACTGATATCCATACTTCAGAGTAAAAGGGGGGGAATTATGGTTTGTACAGTTTCTTTCATGGCAGGATTCAAGATAATGTTGCCTGCTTAATCCACATATGGTGCTGGCTGGGGAGTGAGTGAGCAAGAGGCCAGTGGCACTGCTCATGTCAGCCTACCTGAAGGAAAAATCTACCTTTTTTTTTTGTTTAAATGACACATATGTGTACAAGAGCAATGCCTAAACTCCTTATAAAACCCAGAATAAAACATTTTACCTAAGAGATAAACACTAAACCTTTCTTTTGGAGTTAAATAAATAGAAAAAAACTAAAGGTTTAATTTAAAAAAAAAAGATCATATAATATAATCTGTAGAAATAGATCAGACTTGTTCCCTTGTGTGTGTGTGTGTGTGTGTGTTTTTGTTTTATTCGACAAACCAATAAAAACCTATAGTAGTAGCTGAAGTTACAAAACCTCACATGCTTGACTTTCCTGGAAGTATAGTGGAAGTCAGTCTACTGTATTTTCATCGAAAATATTCTTAATTTGCCATGTCAGTGGAGGGGTGATGGTGATTGGGGATACATGGTGCCTGTCTTGTCAGATACTGCCAACTAAGGTGCTTTGTACAATATGTTATGTGTATATGCCAGTTCCCTACTTGTATGACTAGAACAGGCTATAATAAACATAAGAGTCTGGCTTTCTACCACAAATAGCTGTACTACAAATAGCTTTATGATGCCACAGATAGCAGGTGAAGAGTAATAACGTAGATGAAAGAATTTCACACTCTGCCAGCATATTCATTCAGACCCAGACTCATGATTTCCTGTTGTTCATCTGCCTTTTTCACTGCCTAGGTGAAAATAATAAGGCTGCAGTAGCCAGACAGCTAACAAAGTCAATGTGCATGTGTCCAACAAGGAAGACCCCTCATTATTCTTGTGCAAAAGCCTTTAAAAATTGGAACCTAGACAAAAGATATTTGAGTGATGTCTAAAGTAACACTATTATCTACAGCCTAAACTTATATCTGGGTGAGTTCCACCTTACTTTTCTGCATCATTCATCCTGAGTCTGCCCTGCTGAGATCTAAATGAGCTTCTTCAACAACATGTTTATCCTTGCCATTACATGACATAATTAGAATTATACTAATTATGAATCTGTGTCAGACCAGACACCAGGGACTGCCTGGGTAAAAGAAGTGATCATTAATCTTTGATTACTAATTACCATTAATCATGGACATACCTCTTATTCTACAGCCTAATCTGACTTAGGCTAACACGTGGCCACAAAGAGCTGCTCGGAAAATGTTTCCTCTAATTTGCAGTGCATCACACATGCCAACTGAAAGTAAGTGAGAATAGTGTTCATCAGTTTAATTGCCTTGCCCTTCGAGTCAATTTGGTACTACAATGGTTCAGCAGTTTCTGCACGGGTGTTTTTTCAGCTTTTCCTCTCTGCTGTCACTGTCATCTAAACCTATCTGCTCAGTAGTCAAGATGGCTGGACTGAAATGGATCTTACTGGGTGGATTTCATACTACTGAATTGCCAACTTTCATAACCCAACCATTAGCATATATGACTAAGTAGGTTACTACAGTTGTCTCACAGTGTCATCTCCAAGACCAGTGAGCATTTAACTGGTTAATTATTGTAGGGTTAAAGATTATGCAAAAATAAAACACTGGTACAACCACCATGAAGTGTGTTGCCTCACTGTGTGAAAACCAGCCCTGAATGCTGAGTGTATTCTAATGTTAGCACCTCTGTCCTCCTCTTTGTTGGATTTGGGAAAGTTCACACTCCAGCAGTTACCTGAGACTTAGTTTGTTAAACACATCACATAGTCCCCATAAAAGCATCTTGTAAATCAAAAATAAAAATACACTCTTTGAAAAACAAAAAGAAACAAACATCTTTATAATTGATTAACAGCTGGATTATTTTTTTAATTCATCAATTAAGTTTTAGTCAATAAAATGTAAAGAAAACGTTTTTTTAAAAAATGCATACCAGATTCCTTGAGTCCAAATGATGTCTTCAGATGTCTTATTAAATAAGATTTTAAAACAGTTTTTAGAATGATATACAAATCCTCAAAGTATCAATTGTTTTCCTTTTTTTGTTGTTAAATGATTATTTGATTAATCTTGTTGGCAATTCATTTTTTATTACTGCTAACTGATAAATCAATAAACAATTTCAGCACTACAACAATACCAGGAGTAACTGATAATGTTCTGCACGACAAGAACAGTGATGTGCCTCTATTTTCACAAACTGGAAAGGGTGCTAACTTTTTGACTGGAACATACAGTTTCAGTCTTTGAGCACAATATCAGTAAAAAGTCTTTATAATTCATTATATAAGCATTATCTGCAGTCAGACTTTGATTAGAGCAGCGGAGTAATGCTCAGCCCATTGTTGGTGAATATACACTGGAGACTGAAGCTCATCTGTAGTCAGTTATTGACTGTTTAACATTGTGAAATGCTTTCTGATCATCTAAAAATGTAGGAAACAGTGTGAAACAGTATCTCATTCATAGTGTTGCAAAAATAATGTCTGTTTCCTGAGGACTGCAGCTCATATTCAATATGATGTGTTCTGTGTGATAGAGAGGTGCATTGGAGAGTATGAAGAAGAAAGGGGATTCATTTGCAGAGGCAGCTGACCATGGAGTCATACATTCAGTTATTACCACTGTGAGAAAAGAAATACTCATTGTGATTTTTTTTTTCTCTCTCTATAGGAGAGCTCCATCCATGCACTGTGTTTGAAGTGGGTTTTGATGTCAGCTTCATCTATTATGGATCAGGTGACATTTTTCTGATGACAGCTCCTGTTACACCTCTTAAGAGACAGGCATGGAAATAGGCACATGGAAATAGATCCCCGTATGCTTTTTCCTGTCATTATCTCTGCTCTTTTTCTTTCTCCATGTTTTCCCCAGGAGAAGGTGCTGGAGTCAGACAGGGGGGATAAAAAAGTACACAGGACATATGGAATCAGACAGCAAGTCAAAATAGTTTATTATAGAACAGGATTCATAGTCGAGGCACTACCTCACATTTAGTATAGGCACTGAACTACTGCACTGGAGTCACAGCCACGACTCGGTCTGAAAACCAAAGCCTGCCAGCCACACTGATGCTGGCCTCAGCTGCATGCACTGCTGTATGTCATCTCCCTGATTGACCTCCAGCCAAATCAAAACTCCAAAATATTATGTAAATGAGCTAAATACTTGCACCAACACATGTCATCTGAATAAATATTGAGAATTCAGTCATCAAATTCAGTTATGTTGCTGTAAATGGGACTGATGGATTCTTTCTCTAAATTAAAACCTCTAATTTTGAAAATGCACTGATTTTTGGTGTAACAATGTGACTGACAGGCTTTGGCAAGGGGAGGCATCTTTACCATGTGTACATTACATCATCCTAATACTCTAATTGAGTCTTGCCTTGCCCTGGATTCTTGAAAACAACCAGAAACACTTTTTGCACTCTCTTTGATTTTTCCCTCCATCCAGCACTTTACAAAAACACTGTAGTGTCACATTAATTGATTACAGTCACAACAAAGACCACAACATTTTTATTACTATGATTACTATTATTTTTATAATACGAATCATAATAACAAAAGTTATCCCAGCATATCCCCTCTTGTTTCACTCTCTTTGTCTGTGTGAGTAGGTGATGAAAAGGAAACACTCCTCCTCCTGTAAACAGGCAGCAGCCTAATCTTGTTTGTTTTTAGTGGGATTATCAAGTAGCATGAATTATGTTATAATAACTTCATACATCTGTAGCGCAAAATAAGCACCACACATTAGCTTGACAACACAATGTGCTGTTTCTTCTGTTTACTGCTAAGTGATGCTTAACCATTAAGTGATCAGCTGGCTCAGATCTGACCACAGACAAAGAAAAGAAATGTATTTAAGACAATGCCAAAGTTTCTAGTTTGCCTTCATTTTTTTTGCCTGTATATGATGATATAACCTACTATGACCCCAGTCAAAATCAGCAAATTCACTAAATGTGCGTTGATTAAAGGGATAGTTTGAGATTTTGGGGGGTTGCTTTCTTTCTGAAAGGTACATAAGGAGATCAATACCACTCTCATGTCTGTGCCCTACACATGAAGCTAGAGCCAGGAGGGGAAAAGCCTGGCTTAGAGTAAAGACTGGAAACTGCTACTCTGGCTCTGTCAAAAAACTGTTCAAAGATCCACTTACCAACATTTAACACATCCCCACATCTTTTTTCTAATCCATATAGGATCAGAACATATAGGAACAAAAGTTTGTGGTTTTAGGGGTAGTTATCTATTTCCATGCAAACAACAACTGGCCACAGTGGCTTCCCACAGTCTTGCAGTATACACTAAGGTTGCCAGACAATGGTAAATGGATTGGATGGATTAAATGTCAAAACGTCAAAAAGTAGTTACAGCATGTACTTCATAAAGTAAGGTAATGGCTTCAAGGTTCTAGCTGGATAGTTAATGAAGAGACATGAGAGTGGTATCTTTTTCCCACATGTTGGCCAAAATGTCAAACTAGTCAGTTAAAGGATAATCATGTCAGAACATTTTTACATTTCTATAGTTGTGTAAAGCAGACTAATGGTCTCTCAAGGCTCCATTATGTTATAACCATGTTGCAGAGGTAGTGATTGTGAATGTGTATATGTAAGTATATTCTTGAACTGTAAAATTTTATGATGCAATCTTAAAATGTTTATTTAATTTACAATGTAATGCATGTGACCGCCATTTAGCAAGTGATAAAGGGTAAGCCTGACCACAGCTCTGTCACATTTTTATGAAGAATTGTGTAAAGGGGTACTACTAGCCATTTAGTATTGCACTTCCATAAAGTTGGGACACTTAGGGACAGTTAGATACACAGATTTGAAAAATGCATGGTCTTCATCCGGATTTTTAGTCACTGAAATAGGTCAAGCTTAAAATGTTCTGTAGTGTGTTGCATTAGAACCACCATGTCTGGTAAAGGATCTTTGTCTAATCTTTGTTTGTGAAATAGTTAGTGCCCCTTTACATGTTGTCTCAGTCAATCTGATCTAATTGTAATACAGTATATCACTGTGTCAAACTTAAAATAATGTATTAGTTATGTTATATTTATATTGTTATATTTCATTTCTGTTTTTTCATTATTTGAATATATATGTTCTCAGTTCTGTTCAACTGGGGTCACATCTGGATCTAGTTGTTAGTATCACTTGAGTGTGAAGTCAGTGCCGTATGGGCTTGAATTACTGTAAGTGCATCTGTAAGTGCATAGTTTGAAGTGGCAGAAGTTTCTGTCTGTGGGTCAGTCTATTTGACTGAGAAGGGTTAAACATGTGTTTCTATAACTATATGTTTGTATAGTCATTATAGGGATAAAATATAAATTGTATAGCATTATTACATAAATAAGGATATATTTAACTTTTTAGTGTTTCACACATACTGCCTCACACCTCCCCATGCACAGCATCAGAGTGAGTTGAGTCCTCATTCCCTTCTGTTTCGTTTTCTATCTTATCACATTCAGAACATTTAATTCAGGTCAGTAAACCTCCCAAATCACATTTGCACATACAGAGCACATGGTAATACTGATCCACTGAGACCACAAAGCAGTTTACCGGGTTTCTACCATGTCAATCACTGTAGGAAAACGGCACAGTACAGCGAGAGAGATCAGAAGAGGAGAGGGATTCTGGGTTTGTGTTTCCCAAAATGTCTGTACAAACTAGTTTCACTGTAACACTCAGCAGTGAAAATGATGGACAGCATTGAAGACTGGTGGTATTCAAGCTGCCTGGATTATGAGTTTTTGAGTTATTTGAAGCATCTTGGTTAAATCACAGAATAAAAACATAATTATTCTGTGTCAAAACAGATTTGTATTCTTATTTTATTTTATTTTTGCTGATGGCCATTTGGGTCTGGAACGTAAACTACTCATGGTCGGATACTCATAAAATATGTCAGCTTGTTTGTTCCAGATGTTTTCTGTCTTGTCATTTTAAATATCACCTTTTGTAGGCATATATTAGATGGCATGATTACATATATCCTCATTCTCAATATTACACAAACTGTGCTCCAATGCATTTCATTCTGACCAACATGGTGAAAATAAACAGATTTATGTATATATTTCTAAAAAAAAAAAAAAAAAAAAAAATTGCTGCAACATGAGCTCAAGCTAAAGCTTTCCAAGAACATATAACTAGTGACAAACACTTTGGGGAACCCAGCTCAGATCTGGACAACACCACAACACATCTGTCACCTCACAACCTCAATCCACAACACAAACAACTGGAGGGCAACATAATTAACGAGAACAATCAACAACAAAAAGAAATACTATTATATCTAATCCTGATTACCTCACCAATAATAATCAAGGGGATGTTTGATATTTTTTTTCTAACTACAGGCCCAAATATGAAACAAAAAAACAACAAGAACACATGGGTATGCTAATGTAGGGGGGAACACATTTATGCTACCCGCGGGTGTTGACATTGTTCCCTGTTGCCCAGGAAACTCTGTTTTTCCGCACAAAGAAAGAAAAAGAAGAAAGTAGAGAGGCTTTTCATTGTCAAAAATAAGACACAGTTCTACATTGGATTCATAAAACTGAAAACAGTAAATTCAGCATCTTTTGCCCCCATCTTTGCACTGTGCTGAATGCACCCCCATTGTTTTGTCAGAACCTGAGTCTGTGGGCCTTATTTTTGTGAATAAAGGCACAAAGTGTGCCATCCACAGTGTGCCTACTCCAAAACAGGGCCCTGCAAGTGTCTCGGACAAGAGATTACGTATTATATCTTCAAATGTGTGAGAGGTAATGATACACAAGGCAACTTTTTAGGGCAATGCGTCACATCTGTTTGCTCCAGATAATAAAAACATGCCTGAAAATGAATGTTGTACTTGTACATTTGTTTTCCCAAAATTGCTCTGTAGTGCAGGGTATTGAAAACATGTGGAATAATTTTAGGGCACTTATTGCTTGTAAAATTGCCCTGTTCCTCAGCTTCTGCAGATTTTTCAGACTCAGTTTGAAAAATTTCACCCAGAAGCTCACGCTAATTAAAACCATATTAATGCTCTTGTCATGGGAAACAGCTCCATAATATATTTTGGCTTTCAACTAGTCCTGTAAGAACACATTTACATACACATTTACATATGCTTGTGCATCATCCGCTCATGGCCTGTTAAAAAGTACAGCATTTAATTAGCTGCTACCTGTACTGAAGCATCCTGATCTTTTGTACTGTGTTTCTCAACCTGCTGTCAGAAGCAGTAGAAGGATGAGTAAATAGCCTGACACATATGTCACATCAGGAGCCAGAAAAAACAATTCATGAGGCATCTTTTTTATTGAAGGGAAAGTCTAGCTTTATGAGACAACTTCGCTATAAAACAATCTGATGCCAACAGGGTCAGAGAGAGAATGAGAGAGAAAGATTTTTTTTTTTTTTGAAAAAATAAAACTAAAGAAACCAGACAACCAAAAGAGAGAGCTAGCTCTGGCAAAGTCCCAGAATTCCTTGGGGACTGCAGTGTGACATGTAAACTGCTTAGAAGAGCTGAAGAAACAGAAAGCCTGCAGAGGAGACAGTGTACATCCTCCAGATGGTTCACAAAATAATAGACTGTGAGTGTGTTTCGATGTCAGGAAATTGCACAAACACACACATGCACCCAAACAGAAGCCTGACAGTCGTGCTCATACATGCACCCACATGCAGTCAGAAGTGCACAGTTGCACATATGACCAATATGTGTTGAAACTGTGCTAATGATATTTTCTTAACGATGCATCAAATGACAGAGTCATATGAAAGTTGGAATTAAAACACAAATCTCCAATTCTATGCAGCCTTTCAGCCTCTTGTAGCTCATTGTTTTGGTTGTACAGCCTGTAGATTCTGTTTTCATCAACCTTGTTTCCAGCAGCAGCAGGCAGATAGCTAGCTGGTCAAATGTTTAACATATTTTACAAATGGACTGGTGGAGTATTGTGCACATTTGGTGGAAAGAAGCACAACTCCAAATGAATGTTGTGTTTTTGGTTTGAGTTCCTCTCCTCCTAGTGTCAAAATGACTGCAATTTTAAAGCTGCACAAATCAATATATTTAAATTAACAGTGGTTCAAATGTGTAATGTGAGAGTGTTTGTAGTGATGAACCTGTTACATAATTGTTTTCATTAAATATATTTGCTTGTCAACCTCATTTGCAGCAGCAGCTGTTTTCAGTGAAAAATCTCTGATAGGACAAAGTTAGAGACTGGCTGACGATCCACTGTGACAGGGTCTGCCTCACTGCTAATTCTCCTCAGTGGCCGACTATGATATTGCATCACAAAGAAATCCCCTTAGCCCCATAAAAGATGTATGTGTAAACTGTAAACAAAACCAATAATTTCTGTATTCCAATCTTTTACACCATGCAGATGTACGTTTTGGGTGCATTATGGTTACATGCAAAAAAAATATATAATTGAATTTGCAAAAACATTTTTGCATCTCCAAATGCATCCATGACAAAAGGACACACAAAATGATACCCACAAACACACACACATGCAGGCACAAACTACAGCTGTATCAAGAAGGGTAATCAATGTTGGAAGGAAGGCCACAGTCCCCTACCAACAGAGCTGTTTACTGACAAATGATCTCTGTACTCTCTCCAAACTTGTGTGTGTATTGGAGAGTGAGTGAGTGAATATGCTTGTGAGCATGCATTCAGACTTTCAGGCTTTGTGTTCAAGTGGCGGTGTGTGTGTTTGTACATATGTGACAAGTGTGTGACTTGTACCTAGCACACTCAATTAGGTGCACACAATGCAGCACCAGAAATAACCAACTGTCAACTGGCATTTCAGCTGAGCTCCTACAGTCTCAGTGTTCTCTCACAGCAACAGAAATCTGACTCTGTTAACAAGGCCTGCCAGGATGCAGACCAAAAAACTATATGCGGTGGGGCAGGGCAGTGAAGAGGATGCGTGTATATTTGTGCATGTGTACGAAACAGTGCTTACTTTAAAAGCCAGAGTTATCTCTCTCTTCTTTATCCATATCTCTAACTTATCTACAGTCTCCCTCTCTCCTCTCTGTATATATGAATATATGTGTCTTTTTAAATGGAGTTCATTGTAGGCGACATGGTGGTTCAGTTCTATTAGCATCTTGCGTCTTGAAACGATGCATCATGCAATTAAGGTGGAGAAGCATATTGCAACTTTTTGTGTGTGTTAGAGCAGGAAAGTAGACCTTATATGTGAACAGACCAATCATATCTGATAATGCAGTCTAGCTTTAACTCCAGTTTCCTCTTTACTGTGAGTCTCACATCCATTTATCATTCTGTAGCACACACCTTTAGTCAGCAAATAAACTCTGGTGAATTAAAATAAACTTACCATCAAATATTCTCAGCTGGTATAAACTCAATCTCAGGCTAATGAAAATTTCAGTAAATGTTCCACTTAGTGCATCGTCTGTTTTAATTAAACTGGAAAAATTATTTAGAGTAATAAATAAATTCAATATTTATAAAGTTTTACAACGTATTATCTCAACAAAAAGCTGCAGTTTAGGCAGGAGCCCATAATTCTTTGCTGGGCCACCTTTTGAGCCACCAAACCATCTAAGCCCTGATTGCCTGTTGTGTTACAGTACATCAGTTCTGAATGGAAAGGCTGATGACTGGCATTTCACATGGATATTCAAAAATTCTACAGATTTGGCAGGAACAGGCCCCACCAAAATAGCTGCAGGGATAGCAGACCAGACCAGGAAAGGCTACATACCACACAGTAACACTGCACCAGGTTACCCTCTCTTTCCTGCTCGACTCATCTGCTGTCCACAGGTCACTGAATCTGTCACAAATCGTTCTGCACAGCAGCTCCCACAATCATCTTTCGTCTTGCACACAAAGCCTCACCTCAGCCCAAACAAACAAAATCTCCAAAAGTCTGTCTTTTCAGTATCAAATGCTCACCCACTATAGGACTGAAAGGTGGCTCTGAAAAGTTTATAGAAGCTGTAATCAAATTGGATTCACAACCATTCTCAAATCTACAGCAGCAAACGACAAGCTTTTCAGTCTCCCTTAAGCCCACAAATATTGCCTATTTTGTACTCAAAAGACTGATTTTTGCTGGTTAAATAGACAAGGAAGCAACTATCAATGTATATAACGGTAGCCTACATTATGTTAGGGTTAGACCAGTGGTTTTCCAAGTCGTCAAATGTCTCATCTCTCCTTCAACTACAGTTCCCAGGATGCTTTGTGGATGCTAATAGGAAGAATACTGTTGCCATGGCGTAAGTGGACTTTATGGGCTATGAACCCTAATTTATTTGGGCAATATTTGTTTATATTTTGGCAAATTGCCACATTTAACAAATTACAATGACCAAACTACAATAGCTAACTTCCTGTTGTTTTAAGGAAACTGGCATACACCTGTCCCTTCCACATCACACCTTATCTCTGCCTTACATCTCACCCTCTGTGTACCCTCCTTCAACTCTCTCACAACCCCCCTGAAAACGTCTAGGTTGGACCAAAACAGGCTATTTCACAGCACCTTCAGCATTCTACCAACAGTTATACTACTGGAAAAACACAACATCCATGTATCCATTATCATAAAAAACTGTATTGCACATACAGCATGATTTTTTTGTATTCTATTAATTCCTCCATTGCTCCAAAATGGTGCACAGGTATCATCACCTTAAGATGCTTTTCACATTTTATCTATCATCTGGCCAATGTCAAGTTGAGGTTAAGGATACAATGTGGTGCTATCAATCATAAAATGCGAGGGGAATATAAGATGCTAGGAAGCTGATGTTCAGATCATTATTTATCAGTCTAGATGCTTCAGTGCAGCAGGTATGACTAACTCTGAATTCACTCCACGAGCAACTACATCCCTGTGCTACAGTGTGAAGGAGCTTGGTGATTGATTGCTGTAGTGCTAATGTCAGCAGAAGTGGATAAATGCGTAGCAAAGCAAGATGGCGACAAGTTCGACCACAGTCAACTTTTCTTCAACTATTAATAAAGGAAACACAGTGACTGTGGTCAACATCAGCCGGCGCTTCATTGGTTGTTAACAATGGATGAACGTCTTCTGACTTCTGACCAGCAGTTGCTTAAGTAGCCTAGGGTGTGAATGCATGTTAAGGACCACTCTTGTTGACACTGTGATAGCAGTTGCTAGCAGTGCTAACTTCATATGTATACAGTACAACGTTGCAACCCAAGGAGCCAAAACAGACATCCACATTCCCAGAACGTCACTGTCTAAAACTCAACAAAGTGTTGTTCTAAGGTCATAGAAAAGTGTCCGAGCTTGCTGTGGCAGCAGCAGGGGAGAGCAATGCTGCTGCAAGAAGGAGATACAGATATGGCCCTATGTTCCTTTAATATCCAGAAAAGTACCCTGCTTTTATTCTGAAAAATGCTCAACAGTTCAAAGGCGTGTTGTTTCTGAGACACAATTTGTGTGTGTGTGGGTGTGTCTATTTTTTTGCTCAATTTTTGTCCTCTGATTTCCCCAGAGTAGAAAAGCTGTCCGTTTTCTGTCCTTGCCAGTCACAGCAGTCAGCTTGAATGTCCTTAATCTTGTATTCATCCATCTCCGTCACAAACTGTCTCTGCAGCTCCTGTTTGAAAATGCTTGTTGAATGTGAAAAATAGTTTCTTACATCCCAGTGTACATGAGGAATCCATGAATTGAACATAAAGATAGAAAAGTATCTAAGTGTGATCCAGTTCGTGCTGGGGTGTTTTGTGTTTATGCACATACCTGTATAAAATATCAATGCCAAGTTTGCATTTATTCCTGCCTGTGTGTTAGTGTAAGTGTACGTGTCACACTGTTTCCTGTAAGCAGAGGGCTTCCACAACATTACTGGGTCCCTGGGCAACACCACCAATGACAAAGAGCATGTTGGCTGTCTGCAGGAGGGCAGAGGAGCAGCGTGCAGTGGGCATAGGCAACACATACTCCCAGCGCCGCTTCACTGGGTTGTAGCTCTCCACTGTGCCCAATGGCGATGGCTCGTTACCTGCAAAATGAAGAGTATAATGTTGATGACAGCAATTATGTACAATTATACAGGTCTCTAATTCATCTTGACAACTAGCTATGTGTGGAGTGAACAACTTGGTCACACACTGACAATGCACTAATATACATAAACTTACACACCTACAAGGATTCTAGATCCAAGACAACACCTCCTACAGCAATGTGATGAGGAATTCTCATGACTCAACCCCCCCGTTATTATAAACCCACTAAGTGTTATAACAGCAGAAACCTGGCACCAAGTATTAAAATTAACTGTATATAACAACACCAGATTTACAAATATCTGCATTTAAAGTTTTCATGTAGTAAAGATATTGGTTTAAAGCTGCTCTAATCAGTATTGTTGCATTAACAGTTATTATTATTAATTCTCTTCTCTTTTTGTGTAAGGACATATAATGACATTGCAGTGTAACTGTTGTGCAGGTGTCCTCCAAAAGGAGAATCTAACTGCTGGGTAACACGTTACCCTCGAATATGGTGCACTACTAACTGGACAATATCATCTCTCTGTAGCTGTTAAAAGTTGTTACAAGATGTTTTTCCACCTGTTTCAACAAGCCCATAGCACTGATAATGGGATTTAATTAAGATGTCTGTCTTTACAACATTCAGTATTCAGAGTGACCTATCATGCTATTAAAAGAGCACTTCATTGATGTAGCATTGCACTCATATAACATTATTGGGCTAACAATAGGCAGTTAATGCTCAAAAGTATAAAAACTGACACAGCAGATCATCTTTCTTTATCCACCACATTCTTGCAAAGAACATCCTTGTCAAAATCTGTCACCTACATAACCTACAGTGCAATTCAACTGCCAACAGTGCTGTTGGAGATTTCGGTGTGTCATGTGGTTAACGTGGCCTCGACCTGCTAGCCTTAAGTGGAGATGAGGAGCTTGCAACTGAGGTCTGGTAAGCTTTCTTCTTTCTTAAGACACACTCAGATTTTTTTTTCAGTCAAAACTGAAGCTGGCATTTCTCAGATTTCTCAGATTTCTCACAGCTCCCTATAGAGCCACAAAATGAAAAATGTTTTCATATATGCTGTACTACTCCCCAACACCTGTAAACATACTTTGATTTGTAAAATCAAAGTTTCACTGTTTTTGATTTGTATTATCAGAGTTCTCCTTTAAGTTAACTATGAGAATTGGAGGTGTGATATGTAACACTGCACCAATCGGCGTCTGTTCCACCATGCCGGCTCCCCCTTTTCTACAGACATCATTTCGGCTCTGTGATTATATGATATATATGATAAGGCCCCCTCATTAAAAAAACAAAACTAAATTTATGTCTGTAACAGTGAATGAAATGATGTGTTACATGCAGGAGACTGCTTGCAGTGGCAAAGTCTGCAACTTTACTGTTTTGATTCACCCTCACCACTCTCATTAGTGCTCTTTCCAGATGCTAACAAGCCTACTGTGTGCTACCTGCCCTGATTAACATAGTGGAGGGTTTCTAGCTAAACTGCAAGGTATTTTCCAGCAGGAGTTGTTGGAGGCCAGAAACAGAGCTAAAAGAGAGAGATTCATGGAGTCATGTGGCCAGACACATTAGTAAATGAAGAAACTCATTAGGCATTTGGTCATGTTTAAAAAGGTTTCTAGGTTGAAATGTTCCAGTAATATCTCATTTCCACAGCTCTAACCTTACTAAACAATCAGTTTTTTCCATAATCATCCATCATTAAAAAAGAGGTTTTGCATTATCAACTATCCCCACAACAACATTTTTTGGAGAAAAAAAAACAGTAAATGAGAGCAACAACAATAACAACAATAATAATAAATTGTCTTTTTTTCTTATAAACACAGATTAGTTACAGTTTAGTTTAGTACAGCTCAATGTAAAAGCTGCAAATGAACTCTGGATTTGGGTTGAATTGTTCTTTAACATAATTTAGAAATGCAAAGTAGCAGGACAAAGATTCATTTATATGCAAATGCAGGATTCATTTCATGTACATTACTGGGTTTAGTGTGTGTGCTCCAGGCTGACACCAACAGGATTGCAACAAAATTACAATAAGTCAAAACTACAAAGTGAGAAAGCTTATTTAAGAATGTAGCTTTAATTTTATCTATGACATGTTAAGTCTCACCAAGGCTTCTTCTTGTTCCTGTGCTCTGCTGCGATCTTTTTTCTCCCTTTTCTCTTTCCCTCCCTCTTCAGTCCCTCTCTTTCACCTCGGTGCAATGCTTACTGTCATTATACATCACCCAGAACTAAGTTGTTGCCGTTTCCATGGAGACCCACATCACAGCGAGTCCCCAAATGATATGGACTGGTGAGTGTATAGTGTGTGTGTATGTGTGTATCTGTCTGTCTAAGGAAGACTATTATCATCATTTTGTTGAAAGAACAAAGTGACAATGCCGAGTCGGCCTTTTCAAAGCAATCTGGGCCTGCTCAGGCCTCGTCTCCTTTCTCAATTTTTATGGACACACACACGTATCTACGCCCATGACTGCACACACACACACATACGTGCGGAGGACAGACACATACTCCTTGGTGCTTTTGGTGCTCAAAGGCTTCCTGTCGTTGCTTTGATTCTCTGCCCACAGACGTCATGTCAATTCACAAGCCACTGCTCTCCTCCCCCCGTTTTGCCCCTTCTCTTCTTTTGACCTTCTTTGCTGTTAACTCCTTTTGTCTGTCTTCATTTCATCCATTTTTCATTTTTCCTGCCTCATCTTTCTAATTCTTCATTTTTCTATTTTCTTATCAATTTTTTTCTTAGAAACAATTTTTCTTCTACTTTATCGCTCTTAAGCCTGTTCATCTGTCCTCTTCCTTTTGCTCTGTTCACCTCAGCTATTCTCTCTCCTGTCCTCTCCGTTAACCCTCCTCTTTTCAGCTCTCCCACTCTCATTTTGGCTCTACTTTTTCCTCTTTGATGCCTCTCATCTCAAATTGTCTTCCTTTCTTCTGCTTCTGTCACCTCTCCAACTCACTACCATTTCATTGTTCTTTCTCTCTCCTGTTCGCTTGTTCTTCACCTCCTCTGGAGAGAGCTTTCCTCTTTCTCCTCTTCTCATGTTCACATTGTTCACCTTCACGCACATACACGCAACACAGGTACATACAGTACTATTAGTTCTAAGAATTATGCATATTAACTTGTGAATGTACAAATTTGCACATTGTACACAGCAATTGATATATTTATTTATTTGCCTGTCATTACCTTACCTGGTCCTAATGAGTTTGATGCTTAGTTGCAAAAACAGGAAAACACTGAGAAAAATTTTATGGCAGCAAACTGAGCACGTCAAGGGTTTGTTCAATTTAACTTAATTTCTTAAGTTGTTTTGACATTACGTACTGCTAACAATGCTTTTCTGTATTCATAACAGTTCTGTGTCTGAAGTGCAGACATGTCTTCATTATGGTATGTAGTTTTTCATTTTCTTCAGTGATAAGACAATCTGAAACTTCTGAGACACAATAATGAAAAGACATAACAGTCTGTAACTTCTATTTATACCATGAAAAAAAGGTTCCAGGAAAATTTAAACTTCAATGCAATGTATGCAAATATATGCGAATAAGCGAACAATGTTCCTAATCAATTTAATTTGATGAGGTAAGTAAAGTTCTGAAAGTGATAATTAAACAATAAGATAAAGTAAACAGAGTGAAAGTGTCCTGCATTCTCTACTCACAAGTTAATAGAACTTCCTCTGTTGTAATGAATCACAGTTAAGATATCAGTAATGACTCACTTTTTTTCTTAAGTAAGGGGCTCAGCACAGGGGAGTGACAATAAATCCCTTCCTTTAGGTTGATTGGTTGAAAATCTCCCACAAATCTGGTGTGTTTTCTTGTACAGGTGCAGCTGTTTTACAATACAAAAAGTCCCAGGCAACATTTTGTGCAATTCATAAGGGCTCACTGATTTTACATCAGGCAATATTTTTTTGCATTTGCAGCTCCAGATCTCAATTTCATCCTCTACTGTTTCCATCTGTTTTTCAGTGTTTCACATCTTGAAGCTTTCAAGTGTTTCTTTTCTGTTCATCTCCATCTGACCTGCTGTTGCTTCTGTTTTGAGACAGCAAGACAAAATCACAGCAGTTTAGGTCAAATGGAAGCCAGAATAAACCCACACTGGCTCTTGTGGCAGTGTTTGATCTGTGCTGTAAATAGTGTCATTACATGCCCTCTTTTCAGCACTTATCATATTTGAACAGGCAGCACACAACACCCTGACTGTGCAGCATTCATCCTTGACCTCCATGCTCCCTTTCTTCAGTTCTTTGTACTAGCTAATGTTTCTGCGAGTCAGAGCTACTCAACATCATCATCATGATCCACAGCAGCATGGCAACAGGTAGCTGTACATCTGCACTCTGTTAAGGGACACCACTGCTCAGTGTGAGCCTGGCTCTCCTTCACACCATCATGCTGTGCCTTACAAGGGATCAGAACAGGTCAGCCACTGCTCAATCCCAGCTGGCTGTTGGTTTAGAATCTACAGTCAGAGGTTGACCTCTTGACAGTCACAGACTGCTGCTGCAAGAGCTTTCAATGCAGACAGTCTCAGTACTAATAGAGGTTGATTTTCACACAGGACTGATCACAGCTTTCATTAACTGGTGACTTGCTTACTGCCTGTTGGATTTCACAACTGATTCATTACAGAATTATTTATTTAACTCAAAATCCCAGTCATCATTTTCCCCACTGTACTTAACTCTCATTCTGTTTGCACTTTATAGCTCCATAACTTCCAGAATTTTCCTGCAGTAAAACAGATGAGATCAGAAACAAAATCAGCTCTTCTTTTCCAGCCTCTACTGCAAGAACCTAGTTGAGCATTATGTCAAGTCCCCTGCAGATTCTGCTTGTATGTCTTGAATCACTGTTTAAGTTGGTGTTGGCTTCTAAACCCTACCTTCTACCAGCTAAACTCTCCAAAGATCTCTGGCCAGGTTTGGGACCTGCAGTGCTAAATATTGTGAGTTATCATTGATGAGTAGCACTGTTCCAAGTAGCTTAAAACTGCTATGGTTAAACCTTTGTCTAAGAAACCACACCTTGATCCGTGGGTCTCTAAGGAAGTCAGCCTGTTTTGAACCTTCCATTCTTTTCAAAAATACTAGAAAGAGTTGTTTCAGCAGCTATCAGCCCACTTGTCTAATAGTTATCTTTTTGAAACTTTTCAGCCTGCCTTCAGGGTCTGTCACTCTACTGAAACAGCACATGCTAAAGTGGTAAATGATCTTCTGCTTCTGTAGAGTCTAATCTGTGATAGCAAGCCTCCTGCTGCTTCCTATGATTTTGATCAATGCCCTGTGTTACATTAAAATGATTAGTCTTACTTCTTATTATCTCTTATTATTATTAGTCTTATTATTATCATTATTATTGCTATCACTATTATTATTAATATTACTTTGTGCAGTGGTTCAAGGCCCAGGGCTTTTCTGTGTGGAGTTTGCATGTTCTCCCTGAGCCTGCGTGGGTTCTCTCCAGGTACTCTGGCTTCCTCCCACAGTCCAAAGACATGCAAGTAGGTTAACTGGTGACTCTAAATTGCCTGTAGGTGTGAATGAATGTGAGTGTGAATGGTTGTTTGTCTGTATGTGTTGGCCCTGTGATGGACTGGTGATCTGTACAGGGTGTACTCCACCTCTTGCCCATTGTCAGCTGGGATAGGCTCCAGCAACCCTTGCAACCCTTAAGAGATAAGGAGTATAGATAATGGATGGATGTATTACTTTACATCTCTATATGGGCTTTATTTACATGGAGATATCAAGTTGTTGTGAACAAAGACAGGGTGGGGGTGCAAAAATAAACAGGGGCAAGGAAGAAGCGATGAACAGACCGTGTGTGCGTACAGGTGGTAAAGACTGACACTGGTGTCACCCTAGTGCACACATACACAAGGAAATCCACACACACTAGTGATGATCCACACATGCATACACACTGATATTTCTGTGTGAGTAGAAGGAATCATCTTCTTACTATACCTGAGCAGTTTCTCATGTGCTTGAGCTTTTTAATGCTTTTGAGTTTTAAACATTTTACACAAACCTACTAAAACACAGAAGAGAAATAAAGCAAAGACAAAGCACCTTTAAAAGTACATGTACAGTACATAAAACCTTTTATAAGTACCTTGGATTTGTTTCATTTCTACCACTGTTTTTTCCAAATATCTAAGAACATTTTCACTGTCCTACTATTTTGTACACCTCTACAACCTGGATAATTAAAATAATCATCAAACCGTCTCATTCATACTCACCAGAGGAATGCAGAATGAGTGCCTCTAAGGTTGATCTCTAATTTTATTTTCTTGTTCATTCCAGTAGCAGTAGATCCAGGAACCAGTCTTCCTCATTTTGGACTTGGTAATGAGAAAATTTTTAAAGGCAAACCTATCATCATCATGATCTGGTGTCATGTGTCACTTTGAACTCAACTAAGGAAATTGAAAATCTCAGCAACTTATATGGCAAGGCCTTATTAATGAAAATCGCAGATGCTCTCTAGCTGTCAGCGATGACCAGTGCCATGTGAAAGCTGTCTGCAGTAATGAACTGAGTTACACTGTAGTAAATGTGGTAAATGGTGTACTTGATTTAAGGTAAAGGGAAGCAACATGAGTGTTCAGAATGTCTCTATAATCTAATATAAATGGTACCATGATACACTGAGGTCATTAATCAGAGTAGACACACATTTACAATGGATATCTTGAAATCAGACTTTAACCTGGACTGTAAGGCCTGGTTTGCCGTAGAGCCAAATACAATTGCATACAAGACATCGTTGTCCGCATAGAAATTGATATTTTAATTAATTAATTTTTTTATTTTAATATATATACTCTTTGGCCTCTGCGGATGTATTATCCTCTGTTATTCCCCAAGTCAAAAGACAGAAGGTTGGAAATGTGCCATAAACCAGCCATGACTCACAAGACCAAAATATCACCATGGATTAGATGGCAAGCCAGACTCACAGCTGACACTCACAGAGAAAAATATAACATAGCTGCCTCTTTTGCTTTCACTCCCCCTCACTCTGTCACTTTCACATTAGCAAACACACACACACATTTCATTCTCGTATCTCATTCAGTCCTCCCTTTCCTTTCTGTCTCTATCGCCTGCTGAATTTCCAACTGTCTCTCTCAGCAGGACAATATTGGCGTTTTCTCTCTTTCTATCTCTCTTTCTCATATCACACACACTGCAGTCTTAACAGATGTCAGGCCGCATTATTGACTATCATTCTGAGGTCTGGACAGAGAAAAGCTGTTTAAGTGTGTTAGGCTTACATGGGAATGTGTTAAAAACACAATCTAAGGATTGAGGTTTCAATCAATTAAAAACAATTTAAAGGTGTAGCATTTTAAACATCTCTACATTGGTAATGCAACTGAGTGTACCTTGAATAAATAAGACCACAACTGAGATAACTAACATAACTGAGATTCCCTGTAACCTGTTAAGTAGTTTTCTCTTTCACATTATGAAAAGAAATGAAACTCTAAGAGGCTTTGACCCCTCTATATGTAAAAAATGAGTCTCTCAGCATTTTCTGTCACAAAACATCACAAGTTCAATTACAGTATTACAATTACTATATCTACTTTTCAATAGCAAAATACCATATGTATCAACTTTGATTGAGATATAATAGAAAAATAATTCCCATTCAGCATGGACTGTGGTTGGGAGTAACACCAGTTTGTGTGTGTATATATACAGTATTTAAGGTATGTGTGTATGAAGTCTTGCTGATGCATGCAGATGCACAGTAAAGAGAGTCAATATCTGCTTAACAAGCATGTCATCAAGAAAAAAGGCTGACCTCTGATTAATTTGTAGCACCGCTCAGTCTCTCTTCATACTATATTTACTTTGACAAATGCAGCTCAGTCAGGGAGAAAATGGAAAGTTAATGGAAAATTAATTTGGTTGCATGTGTGAGCACAAGCGTGGTGGGTGTGGTGTTTGTGATAAATCAAAGTTGTGGTGTTTGATGTGCTGTTAGCATTAAAGATTGCACTAACAAGCACCGTCTGTAAGATGTGAGGCTTTAATTATCAGATGAAGCCTAGGAGTTTAAAAAGTTTAAAAAGCTTTAGTTTAAAAAATTGCTCATTTTTGCTTCAACTGTCCATAAGTAAGTA
This sequence comes from Lates calcarifer, assembly GCF_001640805.2. Lineage (NCBI taxonomy): Eukaryota > Metazoa > Chordata > Actinopteri > Centropomidae > Lates > Lates calcarifer. The sequence continues at coordinate 3,846,234 of NC_066838.1, read as the reverse complement.
TTCCAGTAATATACTCAGTTTCCAATAACAATTAGTAGAGATGGAATTTTGAGTTACTTTGCAACAATGATGTAGTAATCTGGAAGAAACTACCATCTTTTTACCAGGTAATGTTTGCATTTGCTTTGCATTTTTCAAAGAGCATCAGAAATGGGTTATTTTCCATTTTCCATTTCTGGTTCAAAGGAACAATACACCTATTTTACACATGAGGATTAATTCATTTGTCATTAGAATGACTTGGCCTGTGAAAACATTTGCATAATCTTGGAGGCGGTGTTCTAAAGTCAAAAAATGTCCTCTGCTTGGGTTTGAAGACTACAAATTTTCAAACAAAAAGTTGCAAACAGATGTGGAGATGTGGGTGTTAACCCGGCACAGGGGTTATGGTGAAAAGGGAGATTCTTGACGGCGGCTACAACCTGCAAGGCAAGGATCACATGACCAATGGGGGTAGTCAAGCTAGCACTACTGCTAGCAAGTTAATCTGTTAGGATGTTTACTGCTAGTTGATCACTATTGGATGTATTGATGCCACAATGGGTGTGGGTTTGACGATGAATGTTTTCAATTGGAAAAATAAACATATTTCTAATGTGTACTGATTACTCAAAAAAAACATTCATTATGTATTAATTACAGTGGCATTGTGGTGTGTGAGGTGCTGGAAGGCTTAAGATGGGCAACAGAGCCAAGGATGTGATGAAAATTCTGTGATGCTAGAAATGAGTGAGTTTTTAAAGGGTCCCTAAATCTGAGCTTTGATTCCTTCAAATGATGTACCGCAGTCACACAGTATCAGGGACAATGTTGTGTTGTACTCCAGGTGAGGTGAAACACTGAAACTGAGCGCTCCTCAGCACACTGATATATTACATACTTTGAAAAGAGTAAAACATTATCACTATAAAAGTGTTTTTACTAACATAAGAATAGTGTATTATTATATAGCTAAGAAAACATACAGTATCATTTACTTTCTACAGATAAACAAATGGGTTAATACACCGGGGTAAGGTCTTTGTAAGGTACAACATGTCGATTAATTGGATGTCATTCAGTACCTGGCTGAATGTTTCACCTCTCTTTCCTCCCCTCTTGGGTCAAAGCACAGTGAGTGCTCCATTTAATTGAAAGAAAAGAACACAATGAAAAAGACAGGGAAAAGAACAGAGGTGCTGACCTAGACCACCAGCTGCAATGACCCTTCCTCCCAGGCATCCTGCCACAAAGTCAGCCCTCTTCTCCCTCATTCTGGACATTCGGCTGGGTTTGATCCAGATACCTGTCAGAGGTGAGAAAACAGTTAACCACAACAGTAAATGGAAGTTTCTTATTCTGAAGGTTTTTTTTAAAAAGAAAAATAACTAAAACATATCAAAACATGATGTTTGACTCAAATGTCACACCTGCATGTGACATTTTATTCCAAAATCGTGGGCATTAGTCTACTGCTATATTTGCTCCTCTTTAGCCACCAGAGCATTAGTGAGGCCCAATATTAATGTTGGATGATAAGGCCTGGTTCACAGTCCTCTCTCCAGTTTGTTTCAAAGGTGTTCAATGGGGTTGGGGTCAGGGCTGTCCAGTTAGGTTTGTCCACACTAAACTCATAAAACTCTTATAACATAAACTCTTTATAGATCTGGCTTTATACATAGGGACACTGTCATGTTGAAATAGGGAAGTTCTTTCCCCAAACCAGGCACAATATTATCTAAAATATCACTGTCTGCTGTAGCACTAAGATCTTATTTCATTAGAACTATAGAACCTATCCAACACAAAAGTGCAAACATTGTCTGACAAAGCTCATGTACCACATGGTTTGTATACAGTGTGATAGGCTTTCAAACTGTAAATAAGAGCGAAACCAAGCAAACTGCTCTACTTAACTGAAATTTGCATATGCTCTATTTACTCCAAAAACAAAACTACAGTCAATTCATTTAAAGTAATCATACAACATTTGAGGAAATACACTGATCTGTCTCCTTACCAAGACTTAGATGAGAAGATCAATTCCTCTGTCATGTCTATACACTAGATATAAGGCTGCATTCAGTGGGTAATTAGCATAACTTGGCATAAAAACTAGAAACAGTTAGCCTGAGCAAAAAATGAAATAAGCCTTTAAGGCTCATTTCCCACGTGTTTCCAGTCATTATGCTATGCTAAGCTAATTGCTGACACCAGGCTCTAGCTTCATATTTGGCCATAAGAGTGGTGCTGATCCTCTCACATGACTCCTGGCAAGAAAGGGAGTAAAACTAATTGCATGTGCAAGAATATACTCTGTGACTTTTTTAACAACTTTGTCATCATTTTTCCTAGTAAATGCAAAGTTGGTGTTCCTTACTTTGTCTTAATTACTGCTGTTATGTTTGAACACTGCCTAGATCTGCCATCCACTTGTGGGGATTGTGGTCATGAATCGTATGTTTTCACTCATAGCTGACACATGGGCATTCATTTGTAGTTATTTTTAGGTAAAGGAAGAGGAAAGAATGGAATAAAAGACAGTTTCTCTGGTTCTGCTGCAACAATATACTTTTTCAGTTAACCATTGTGAGTATGACAGTGTTATAGGAGTGCAATGCTAAATCGGTGGAGTACCCTGATGTTACTACACATTATTACACTACACACTGATCAGCCACAACATTGACAGATGAAGTGAATAGCACTGATCATCTCATTACAATGCAACGTTCTGCAGGGAAACACTGGATCCTGGCATTCATCTAGATGTCACTTGAAACGTACCACTCACCAAAACATTGTTGCCAGCCAAGCACACACACACATTGCAATGTTATTCACTTTATAATTCAGTGGTTTTATTCTTGTGGCTGATCAGTGTTAAGTTTAAGTTACAGTTTGACCAGATGATAGCACTAACCAAACAGTCAGGGGAACCATCCATGCAATTGTTATTGAGATATTTCAGACCAGTGTATCGACACCTGGCATCGGCTCGACATCAGCCTGGCACCTATGATCAGACTATCACACAATTCATAGAAAAAGACATCAATGTATTCCCAGAACTGCACCAAGGTAAAAGTACAGTGACTGAGAATTACAACCTGAACCCTCATCCTCTCTTCTGCCTCCCCAACATTCTGTGATAAGAAGCAGATACACTCTTCCTCCCAAGCCAGGGTCAAAGGTCAAATGGCCCATTCAGAAGAGACAATTCTAATGGACCACGTTTCATCAGGAACTTATAAATAAACACTCTCCAAATCTTCATTCTGTGCAACAAACTTGCTTGTAAGTAATAAGGATGAAAATCTGAATTTTTTACGATATTGCTAAGCTAAGATAATAATGTGAGGAATTAATTCAAACATCTGTCCATGGAACCATATTGCCATCTATTGATCATGTCTATTTATTCTTTTGCAGTTAATCAGCAATTAAACATTCAACTGTTACTTTATCAAGAGAGTAACCTGAAAAAGAAACTATGCAGATTGGACTCTCTCAGATCCACAGACCTAACTAGGTCCTGAATCCTCCTTGTTTATCCTTCTCTGCACCAGACATCTGCTCGTAAATTACCTCACATTCTTTAAGTATTACCAGTACCAAGTTGTATCTGGTACAATGTCTTAATTGATCATGGTGGTAGGCAAATATATGCACAGGTATTCCAGATTAATAATTAAGATATCATATTTTGTTCTACTTGAGATAGCTCCAACCTACACAGCCACTTTCTGTGGACTTTAATTTTCTATGTTCCTTTGTTCTCTTTCCACCACGTGCTCCGCAAGTAACATTTTCTGTCAAGTGACTTTCTCTATTTCTTTAAGCCAAGCAATGTCAAGTTAAGCCAAAGGAACAAAAGTATCTGAATACTATACTTACTTATTTTTGATAATCCCACGTTTTTATTCTGAAGATTTTTGACACGTCTGGCCGACACCAGCCTCCTCTAAAGTTATCCAGAAAACGTTAAGTAGGCTACGTAAGACCTTATTTTTCCTCAACACACAAGAGAGGCCCACAGATTAGATGACCATCTGCAAAGAAATCTGCAAGAAACTAAGTTTGCTGAGAAAGAAAGTCTGTGAGTAAACTCAACTAAACCTGAACTGCTGAGACACCGGCAGAATCCGTCACTGTGTTAACTGGAGACACGGCCTCTGGGAGAAGCCACCTGGATCCTGTGTTTCCATGGTTACCACCACAACCTCAGCCGCCCGGATTCCAGCCAAGGCTATAGCTGCCACAACTCACAGTAGGCCGGTCTTAACATTCTGCTTGTGACAAGAGTTGATGATAAAATAAGTAAACTCAAAATTCTGCTAAGAAATTCTGTACGATTATAATTACAGACTAAACTGATTTGCCTCCACCAGATCACTCTTCATTTTACCTGCTGTTAGTTCACCATACTAATTTGATCATCCTTACACCTCTGTTTTATTTTTATTTCACATGTTTTTACTCTATATCTATTATTCACTTTAGTAATCAATAAATCGTAAATACACCCAGCAGTTTTGTGTGTTTCTTTGCAATGTTGAGCCAGATCCCTTGATCAAGAAATCACAAACTTAGATATCAGACTGATTAAAATTTACGGTGTGGATATTAATGCAGAATATTGATATAAAAATTAATATCCCTAATTTCTGTCAATGAGTGTAAATTGGATTTTCCAATGATTATTTTGTGCATCTATGCAGCACCAGTGATGGACCAACTGACTCCCAATGCCATCACCAGAGACCAGAGTGGGGTTAAGATGCCTTACTGAGTAAAATCTATCAAAACTGACCACCAGTTACATCCGTCAGCTGCAGGCATTGTATCATATTGTGGTTGTGTACCATTGCAGGACAGAGTTCTCAATTCACCAGCTGATCCTTCCTCTAACTGTCAAATAGTGTACATTCATGAGCTCTTGAAAGTGACCGAAAAGTAAATACAAGTGGATAGAACCCAAGCTCCTCAGGGTGGCGGCATCACTCTGATGGGGTGAGGAGTTCAACAACTCCACAGAACCTCAGTCAAGTTGCTACTCCCCCACACTGAGACAAGCAGGCTGGTCTGGTTGCCTTCCTGTGGAGGTGTTACTGGAACAAATGGCACCCTGGAGAAATCCAAGAAACACTTAGAGGAAGTGGTAAAGGACATTTCCTGGAGGTAAAGGGGTGTCTCGTCTGCTCACCCTGCCACCTCAGCTACACTGCCTGGGGTAAGCAGCCATGACAATCGATAAAGGTATCGATCGATGATGGATAGGTGGATGGGTGAACATATGAATTGTCATTTGACAACACAATAAGCTTAGTTTCACATTGTCTCACAGGTGCAGGCCACTAAATGGTCACTGGAGAGCAGTTATCTCATCTAACAGAAGGTTGTTTGTAAGTGTACTTCTACTGCAGCCAAGTCTCCCAGCACTGAGGAAACACTGCCAATTAAAACTTGCCAACACTGAGTGTGACAATGACTAGAGAGAAAGATCACTGTAAAATTAGTTCTACAAAACAATTGCTGAAGTCGTTAAGAGGCAGGTGCTTCTGTCCTCTGAACTTTCATGCATTCATATTCCTGATACTTTTCTGTTTACAGGAATTTCTGAACTGCTGTTCAAATTTGCTGTGCATCACTGCCCAAGAGAATTAAAAGAAAACATCACTTTGGTGGAAAATTCATTTTAAAATTTCTCTTAGAAATAATGGGAGTAATGGGAAAACAGGGTAAGAGGATGAAAAAATAAGCTCTCAAGAAACGAAGGAATCAACACATTTTCAAAGATGTCCAGAAGCTAGATGCATTTAGTACATTTGATTCTTGGTAAACACTGAAAGGCTAGGGTAGAGGAGAGGACAGGACAGGACAGGAGAGGGATATTTTTGAGATAACACAAATGTGTTGCAGTGCTGCTGTAGGGAAGTAATGGCAGAGATGCAGAGCAGCTAAATGGTAATCTCTGAGTCAGAGGAGGGGCAGTCAGAGCTACCAGCAGCTCACTAATAGATATGCTGGCTGCAACAGATCAGCTATTCAGCTGTGGAAAATGGAAAGGCCAGATAACATGCAAATGTAGCACAGATATACGAGAGAAGAGGAGTGGGGAGCTGAGCTTTCAACAGACATGCAAGCTCAACTTTTACTGTTTTCCTCTTCAGCCAGAAACACCCATGACTGTGTTGTTGTCTCAGTGTCTAACGCTATCTCTGTATTCAGCTCAGCCTCTGCACTCCTTCTCTGATGGACTGATAAGTGTGTGCCTGTGTGTGTGTGTGTGTGTGTGTGTGTGTGTGTGTGTGTGTGTGTGTTTATTTTTCATGAAGATGAAGCTATACTAGCATGGACCAGTGATGCATTAATTGTTCATTAGTCTTTGAATTTAACTTCTTAATGATGAATGTTAGACAGATGTGTTAGATGTTTTCAAACCACACTGCCATAGACTGTCTGAACCCAGAACCTTCTTGCTGTGAGGCAACAGTGCTCTTTCAATATATCAAGCTTCCTTGCACCACATCACCTCCATCAAGTGAAGGTGGGTGAAAGAGAATCGGTGTGTGTGTGTAGAAAACAAGTGGTGTATGTGTGTGTTGTCACAGAGTAGTCTGTCACGTGTATTCTCACACGCAGCCTCACAAAGCTTGTCAAGCAGAAAGCTACCAAAGTGACGGAGCCATTCTCCCATACAAAAGGGAAAACTCAAAAGCAGTATTTTTCACTGCCGCTTTAACCAATTGGAAGACAAATGAGCCACTTTGAGGAGTGAACGCTGGTATTTGTCAGCACAATTAATTAATTTTATTGCCCTAGCCAGCTACTTTTGGGCAAAAGGAATGAACAGGCCATAATTTAATAGCTGACATTCCACTTGTTCTTGCTGGACCAACTGACTGCCTGGACTGCACACAGACAGACATGCTTACACACACATTGTCTATGGTGGTGTAGGAGGGAGGGTGAGTGACGGGTGGGCAGATATCTGTCTGGTGGACTCAGCTGGAGGAGAGGAGAGTGTGTTTATTTAAAGCTCAGAATCAATCCTCTGCCTTCTCCTGTTTTGCCCTTCCAGACACCAGCACCTCACTCTGGGCGCAATTTCACCAGTGCATACAGAAACTGTACAACAGCACACCTGCATACACACACACACACACACACACACTCTAAATCTGCCCAATGGAAGGATACAATTACACTCCACCTCGCCCCATTTCCAAATGTCATCACTATGTAGAAGATATTGGCAACGAAATGAGGTAATAATGGTAGCAGACCCTCTCACAGATCGTATTCTGATAGATGGCCAAAAATGGATTGAATATTTCAGGCAGACATCAAACTGCTACACCACAGGTGATCTCAATTCACAAGCTCACCAGACACCAGTTAGCAGATGTTCATTTCTTTCATAAAATCAGAGAAATGTTAGCTAACATAAACATGTTTGGAGTTAAGACAGTTTGTTTTCCTTTTCAGATGACTGAAATTTGAAAGGAATATTCAATTTTAAGGTATATGGTCCAACAAAGCTAAAACACAGTAATTACATGTTTGGTAATTGTGATGAGACCAGAATCTGACCTCTTGAAACCTGTTTTGCAAATATTACACAATAGAAATATATAATTCCTGTAAAAACAGCATTTCAAATTTAACCACAAAACAGACCTGAAGACCAGGCTATGAGAGGGGAAAGTATCCAGATTATTTAAGTGAAAGTAATACTGTATTATGCAGAAGTCCTGCATTAAAATGTTACTTAAGTTGAAGTATGTAACATTTTTGTTTTATATGCAGTTAGATAGATTGGTCTCATCATGTTTTTTATATAAAATTTTAATTTATAAAGTTAATATGAACTAAAACTGCCAAATAAATGTACTGGACTAAAAAGTACAATATTTCCCTCTATACTATAGTGAAGTAGAAGTGGAAAGATACAAAAAAATGGACAATACAGCACACTTATCTCAATTGTATTTGAGTTAACGTATTGTAATTAGTTACCACTGAGACCACTGCTACATTGAGGTTTAGTTGAAGCTAAATAATAATAATAAATGATGAACATCATCATAACATCTTGGTAATTCAGTTTGTTATTCCTTATACAGTATCTGCCACCTCAGCTTATAGCTCAAAGTTAATTAATTAATTAATTTGGTGTGGTTAAATTACCTTTGAATCACACATTGAAATGTATTAATTTGTTGATACATTTTCTATCAATTGAAGAACAATAATATGGACAAGAAAGCTGGAAGAACACCCTTTGTTTGTAGGTACTGCATGTCTTCTGTAAAGTTCTGCAAAGGTTGACCAAAGGCAGAGTGTAGTATCCACATTTTTAGGTAACATGTATGTTAGCAGTGCCACATATTTTTCATAAAAATAGAATGTCTACCATTTACAAAAGCTGTCATAGTGATAACCATTATAATGGAATATTACTAGGTTTGGTTTTTATCTATTATAAAACACATTTCCTTTTTGGATGTCCCTAAATTCCATTTATGAAAAAGTACAATCCAAGCTGAAGTGAAAAATTATACACATTATGAGGATACTATTTCACATTATCTCATCTAGAATGCAATATTACCATTAAGATAGTCTGCAACAGTATCACCACTCAGACATAAACACTAAACAATGATCTCAGAATGTGAATCATCACTGAGTGTTACAGAAGAGAAATGATCTTAATATATCCAAGGTGTTGAAGTTGATCACTGTCAGAAGTGTTTTGTTGTCTCTACATGCTCAGCTTAGTTACATCAAGGTCTACACTGTGTATAGCGATGCTGTGTTGTTCCCATATGGTCGAGTACATCTGCATCTGCTGGCTGACAAGACTGACGATGAATCCACACTAGCCTGTACAGGTAGGATGAGATTTCATCAGTGTGAAAAAGATGGAGGCTGCTATTGAGGTGCTAGCAGTCATTAAACAAGCAACAAGCAAACTGAAACCAAACAGAATGCACCCACATGCAAACAAGCTGTTGTCGATTAATATAGTGTAATCAGCTGTCAGGAAGGCAAACAAGCAGTCAGGTTGAAGGCCAATCACATTGACTCAAGTTAGTGTGAAAAGTAGAAATGCTACAGTGATAAAAGCATGGCCACATTTTAATTAAAAAACAATAACACTGGAGTAATAGCAGTTACCATTAAGAATGGCAATCAGTGCAAGTGATGCTGAGGAATGCAGATTTTTCGTAACCCTTCAGCAGTTTTCCTGCTTTTCAGTGGAGCACATTTTAAGCCATCCTTTTTTGATTTTCATTTTCACATACTACATACTACATAGCTTTTTTAAAATTTCTGTTTCACCATTTTTAAAAATTGTATTCAGTCACTGAAATTGAAGTTGAGTGCTTATTTTTTTTATGTAGAATGTTTCATTTATTGTGTTTTAGACAACTGACTTGTCCATAAAGAGATTTGTCAGAAATGTTTCTCTTTTAATTCACCTGAATGAAGACAAATCATTCAGATGCATCTCAACCATTAGGTAAAGGTCATAATAAAAACTGTGTGGTTAGTTGAAAAAGTTTTTGAAAACATTATTTTTATGTTACTCCCCAAAGGAGCTAAGATATGCAAAAAACATATCTTCCATGGCTTTATACAGGTAAATCCACCAGCCATTACCCATGTCTCAGCAGATCTTTTTAACGCTCTGTTGAATCACACGTTTCATGCTGCTATAAAAAGCCTTCAAAACTCTCTTTGTCTTGCCTGTTCTTTCCTCGCTTAACTAGATTTTCTGCTGGATCCACTGGTGCAACATAAAGCCTTTAAAAGTCTCTCCCCCTCTTTCTTTATCTGGCTCTCTGATTGTGAGTATTTATTCCCCTCTTCTCTCCAACTGCATTTGCATCCCGGACAGACAGATAATCATATTCACTCACTGAGTTACACACACACACGCACATGCATGCACACACACTCATGAATGTACAGCCTGAGGCAGCTGCTGCAGTCCAGGTTTGATTAATAGCACTCTACTATTGATTACAAGGATCAATGCAGTAATCCACATGTCTTATGAGGATTGAGAGGATGTGCAAAGCAATCAGGAGAAACAATACAGCCTACAGGACTTAGGAAACTTCCTGTGAGTGCAGAGGTAAGAGTATGTGTTCATTCATAATATGAAGAACAGGCAAACACCTCCACACCACGGATAGCTCTGGATGAAGAGGAAGGACAGCTGCCGTAGCTGAATGTGAGCCTGGTGAATGAAGGAAGATAGTGCTTAGCTCATTTTGGAGCTGATCCTGGACAAAGCGATTATTGCAGCTCAGTCTTATCCAAGAGGGCTTTAGGGGACACTGAGGAGCAGAATGGTGATGGGCAGAAGAAACAAGCTGCAGGTTTCAACTATAGGTCCACTAATGAGCCCCCATGGCCTCTCAGTAATCCTATAAATATTCATACTTAGTGGGTGGGCCTTCAACCTGATGTAGGCTTTAATCAGTTCTAGAGTCATAACCATATCATGCATCCTGACACTTCTGAACCACTAACAGATCAGCTAATCTTCCCACGAATAGTAATTCCTCTCCACTCATGCCTTTGCTCATGTGGCTGGTGTGTGCAAGAAGAGAATACTGTGAATGACCTTCCAGAGTACATACATGCACAAATCAATCAGTTAGTCAGCTGCTGGACAGAACATGAAAATCCACCCACTGAAAGCAGAGCCCAAGCCAATACAGAACATTCATCTAGAAATATCACATCTGGGTGTTGATGGTTATATAAACCTGGACTTTGAAAACACTGATCTGCAGCAAGTAGTGTGATGTACTGTAAGTACATAACAGAGCTACTGCAGATACTTCACATCTCATGGTGCCCTGCTTGAGAAAACCACATGAAAACTACTGCTCTTTTGCAATAATTACACGAACATTATGAAGAGCTTTTTTTTTGTTTGTTTGTTTTTGTAAGAAATGAGTGGTAAATAAACAACTTTAAATTCTAATATGAAATATTATCAATGTATCACTACAAATGAACTACAGCAGATGCAAGAGGCAACTTTTTAATGCCTCTAAGCTGGTGGAGGCATGAAAGAATGTCTTCACACAAACAGGATGAACTGATAAGATTTTGGTAGTCTAAGGTGAAGGTCACTGTGACCTCACAAAACAAAGAATTCATTTGCTAATTACAACAAAATACACTTAATACCGTTTTATCAAATTCTGTCAAAGTCTTCCTTTAAGGTATTATATGAGTCTGGACCAACATGGATGTCAACTGCACCTTGACTGGTTGGTGGAGGCATACCATTGCAAGGCGGTAATTCTAGTTGTGTGTATATCTGTGAGGCAACAACCATTTACTAAAGTCCAGTTCAGTTTTCTTTTTTCTTTTTGGGCTCAGGTTGGAAAAAAGACAAAGTGTAGTCAATGTGTCGCATTAGCCTTTCAACCTAGCAGTAAGTAAAGGATGAAATAAAGAAAAAACTGAAAATGGTTACTTGGAGTTACTTCTAGTCCCCAGTGATTTGGGGAAGACCACTGCAATGTGGAAATTTTATGAGTTTATTGGAACAAATTATAAAAATCTCCACCCTTCCCCCATGACTCCAGCTCTTAAAGATCATGATTATGCCTCTAGAAAGTTCTGTTCTGAATTAACAAACTCCAGTCTCTAGCGTGGCAGTTTAGTTCTTTACAGACATATCAGACATAGGGTTAGTAAAGCAGATCATTCATGATTTTGACATGTTATAGTTTACATGCTACCTGAGGTTTTCAGATGAAGTCTTAATTATTCCTATGGGGACACTGTGTCTTTGCAACAGTAAAGAACTATAAGCATTACAGTGGGACTGAGGAAAAGAGATGCATTTCAAAACAATGAATCATTACCTGCAACATCTATTCTCTGTATTCATCTGCAGGAATCATCATTTTTTCATATAATTTCATTGCTTTTGCTCACATAAAAAAGAATGTTTGTACAGTGAGATCAAGGACTACCAATGAGAGTTCAGAGAGGTCCATCTTTTTATTATGAATGACACACTTTGGCCTGTCTCTCATCCACTTTACCCCTTGACTATCACCCATTTATGCAGCTTTGTTTCACCATCAAAAGATATGTTGGAAGGAAAGAGCTGTACAAGAGTGCACAGTTTCCAAAACAGCACAAAAAAAAACAAGGGAAAAAAAGAAAAAGAAAGCAGGAAAGAATCCAATAGCTAGTATCCAAACATCAAATCTTGAAATCATTTCACAGAGTAGCAAAGAGAAGACATGCAGGGGAGAGTGTAAACATGACAGAGATGATTCAGAGAGAGAAAAACAGATCTTTGGTTCTGGAGGTCTGACAGCAGCTGATGGGTTTTGAGTCATCGCTCAACACCTCTGCGGTCCCCCCTCCAGAGAGGAAGAGTATCACTGATTTGCACACTGTAATTATTCTGTAGACAGTGCTTTAATAGAAAGAGATGTAATCAGCAGGAAGCCTAACAAATCTGTTTGAAAGTCTATGCAATCACAGGATAATACCAGATTCAACACTAGCTGAATAAGAAAAGCAGAGATGACAGCTGTTGTTTTAAAGCCACCGTGGATTGTAATGAAAAAATGGAGATGATATTCTGTCTCTCTACCTCTTCTTGTCTCAGTTTCACTCTAAAATCTGCTTACTTACTCTCTGACTGTTTCTGAAGGTCTGTCACATAAATGCTTGTATCTATTTTTCTCTCTCTCTCTATCTCACCTCCTTTTTTCAAAGACTCCCTCACACCTCCACCCAACAGCGTGACCAAGACAATGTGGATAAAGCTGAATGCAACTCAGTTACTGTGTAAACAACCCACAGGGGCCAGTTAAGACTACAGTGAAACTGTGCAATGGTGCAATAAACCTGGATACTGTCCATGTCACATTGTGGCTGCCCCTGAGATTGTTGCATTGCAGTGGACCAAAATGACCAAAAACTATATCTTTCACATACTTGTAGTATCATTCAGCCAGCAGATAATTTTGGTTTTACTTTTCCAGGTTTTGAGATATTCGTCTCAGAGATTTCTGCTCCCATCCCAATACAACAAAAGTGGGGGTAGGGGGCATTGTCCCAGCTGACAATGATACCCTGTACAGATCGCCAGTGCATTGCAGGGCCAACATATATAAACAGACAACCATTCACACCCATAAGCAATTAAGACTCACCACTCCACACAGAAAAGCCCCGGGTGACCTGAGCTCAAACCCGGAACCTTCTTGCCGTGAGGCAACAGTGCTAACCACTGCACTGCCACCTGCTATGACAGCAAAGATAAGCAAATGAACACGACATAATCTAGTGACATCTAGCATCTTTTTGAGTAGGCTTTACCTACTTTCCAATTGAAAATAGTTGGCAACATTGCAACCAACACAAAGTGTCTTGGTGATGTGTTGGGTCACCGCATGTTGGTCAAACAGCTTAAGTGCGACCTTGGCATTGATTCTACAAGCCTCTGGAGTTCAGCTGGAGGGATAGACACCATTCCTCCAAAAGATGTTCCCTCATTTGGTGTTTTGATCAGTACAAAATCTCCCATAGGTGTTCAGTGGGTTGAGCTCTGTTGACTGCAAAGGCCATAGCATATGAATTACATAATTTTCATACTCATCAAACCATGCAGTGACACGTGCCCTATGGATGGGGGCACTGACATTGTGTTCCTCTACACATTTTTCCTTTGTCACCTGTCTGTAGGTGTAAGTTCACTTACCAGAAACTAGCTAGCTTATACTTTATTTGCCATGCCACTGCTGTCTTGTTTTATTGTCTATTAATGGTATTCATGCAGAGGCAGGCAAAGTAATTATTCATGATGCATCAGGCTGACACTGCAGTTCAGATGTAATTTCTTAATGACCATTATTACCCTGAAAATTCTATGTACATATTCTGGGACATCCCCATCATAATCTAAATTATTAATACTTTTATTAATCATTAGTCTTAATTTTGAAAGTATTATATCATAAACCCTAGTATTGGTCGAACTGAAAGGGCACTTAATGAAAAGTCAAGGGATAGAAGAAAAAAATAAAAATTTCATCCTCTTGCTGGCAGTGGAGGAAAACTCAGGTAATCACCAAAATTATTAAGATGCATCCTATGTATCCTATATATTGTTTGTCCCAGATTTCATCACAATCTTTCCAGCAGCTTCAGTCTGAACCAGAGTGGGGGGCCAATGGACCAACTTGACTGACTGACAGATTGACATGCTGCTAGTGTGGCCAAAAATTAAACCTAAAAAGTAAAACATTTCTATCCAAAATGGGGGTTCCAAGTAGATCCATAGAACTCACTGTGATCAGTGTTCACTGGAGCTACTTTCCACTAAAGAAATACTGTATGTGGTTCCTATGTCATGTATGGATTTTATCAGCGGTAAATGAAAATAATCTTGGACACAGATAATTATCACTCACATGTAGTAGTACAGTAGCAGACAGATTTGATTTATTTGCCAAGGTTCAGAGATATGTTTTGCTGTAATTGGGTGAACCAGCACATTAAAGGCACACAGAAGTGGTCACGGTCAAAGTATTTATGGGACGTCTGTTCATGTCACAGAGAAAGACTGAATTATAGAGAAAACTATATGGGATAAAAGCACAAGGTCAAAGAGCAAAAAGCTTAGAGTCAACACATTTCCTGGGACACCATAAAGGGAGCCTGGAGGAGGATTGATGGCCTGTGTAAAAACTCTCATGGAGGACACATCACAAGGGTAAATCACCTTACCCTGACAAGGTCATTTTGAAGAGATGATGGAGTTCTGCCTAGAGAGATTAAGAGGTTGTATTCAAGTCCATAGTGACAAACGCTCGTGTGTTTTTGAATGGGTTCTTGGGGCAGTCGGGCGTGTCAAGCGTTTCTCCTAACCTCTTGATAAAACCTTGACTTGTCTGACGGGTGATTTAATCGCTCTTAAATTCACCTCCTTTTGCCTCTAACAAACCTGACTGAAGGGAGAGACCATGCAGTCAATAACTCAAGGTCATGATTGAATTTCCATTTAGCACTGATATGGTGGATTCGATATGATCCATGTATTACACACTTAACAGTGAAAAGTGTGATACAAACTGCAATACTCATTGCCAGTACATCTGTCTTTGTGAGTGCTTAATTGAACCAGTGCAGAGTTGCTGTCAAAAGCACACAGTCGGTGTTTTATACCTCTAACAGATAAATGCTTGATTTTTCTCTGCTATAAAATGGGATTCATGTCAGTAAGGTCACAAATGCTTTTCAGTACTTCCAGGACCATGTTAACCTAAAATGTTAGTAAAAAAGTACCTCACAATAGTCACTTCAATTAGCTTTTCATGTGCCTAATGTAGGTGGTACTTCTGGTTCTTGTGCAATTCTGTGTTACCATATTTGATTGGATTAATGACTACTTTAAATGTCAGCTTTTGATTATGCACCTTATCCATTTACAGGCTGTATCTTTAAGTTTGTTTATTGGGTGCCTGATACAGGAGTGTATATGTTACTGTTACTGATGTTATTAACCTGTTTAAATAAAAGGTATAATACCAGCCCAGTATCCAAGGAATTATGTTCACACCTTCAGATTTACATTACAAGTACTAATGCAGGTAGAAGGATGCCCTTCATATTGTGAAAACAAAATATAATAATAGTAAAGGTGTGAAGGCTGGGTGTAACGCATCTGTGGTTGGGTTCAGCTGGTTCCATTTTGGCTCTGGTTCATAGTTGGCATATTATCTAACCTTTATTTAACCAGGAAAGTCCCACTGAATTGATTGATTGAACTGATTGAGAATCTTTTTTTCAAGGGAGACCTGGCCAGGACAGGCAGCAGCACAAAATAAATATGCAAAGTTGCAGACAGAAAACACAACAAAATACAAACTCAAAACAGTCACATTTCGTAAATTGATTTTTGCTTCACTAGTTAAAATGACCAATGCCACAGGCAGTAGATTACAACAGCTATAGCTATTTCAATGTTAATTTTGTAACAGCTCCTCTGAAACTTTTATGGAACTTTTTAATGTTCTCACTTTTACAATACAGTATTTGTGCATGGCAACTACACCATTTTTGGTTTAGGCAATTAAAATACTTGGTTAAGGTTTAGGGTGCTCAAGTCTGATGCTTCCTATGCAGACCTAGTCACTCTAGACTGTCTAAAAGAGTGTGCCATTATCTCCATTTGATTATCACATCATGTGGCTATTCCAAACATGGTTGGACAACACTTTGTATGGGAATATGCTCAGTATCAAGCATTTAGGCATTTAGGCTATTTGCAGACTTCTCTCTGATTGACTGATTGACTGAACAGAAACATAATTAAACATGGTCATACTCAAAACTTTCTGCCAGTGTTATTAGTGTACTGTTGACCTTACGTCACATCCTGACATACTGCTCCCACTGACCCTGTGCATAATTGCATATTGTTATAAAGTAGCAATTTCTGAGGACACACACAACAATTGCTCATACACAGGATACATGAGGTAGCTATTATGCATCCATAAGAACTTAATTAAAAGCAAGTATATCATGAGCCTTGAGTGTTGCTAACCAACACAAGCTATTTACCATTAGATGGTTTCAGTGGTTAATGAATCCATTTTCCATTTCCCCCCTCTTCTCTCCATCCAGCTTCACTCATCTCCTCCTGAGATGCTCAGATACATTTGACCAAAGCACACACACACACACACACACACACACACAGACTGCCATCTCCAGCACTCCCTTGGGTCAATTTATAGGCTTCCTGTTACAGCATGTCCTGGCCAATAATAGTCTGAACAATAAGCTGGTCTCTTAATCACATACGTAGACAACAGATATATAACACCCCCTCTGCAGTGAAACAGCTTCAGTCTTATCATAATTACATTTGTTTACAGCAGCCATCATTCAGAAGACCAGTGTTAAATATGCATGAATATAATTACAATATAGTGTGTTCATTTGCATATTGATATGTCTGTAAGTATCACATCTTTGCTGCTATGCTGCAAGGTGAGTAAAACATGTAGGAGGAAAACAAATCACTGCAATGACCTGTTGCATTTAACCACTACAATATCCTGAACAAGCACTGGAAGGCCACTTTTGGTGATGAAACTCATTATCAGCATCAGTTGAGAGAGGGAAAATGATTGAAAGAAAGCAACAGCAGGTGAGGTAAACAGAATAAAAGAGAGTCACTAGCTTTGGATTGGCTGTTTTTCTGACATTTCACAAGCTAAACTTATCTCCTAATCAACAGGCACTCCTAATAAAAAAAAAGTACTAACGTCTGCTGAGCTGATTACCGTGTAATTGTTGTTAATCAGTGTTGACACAGGGAGCACATGCTGTAAAATATGGATTCGTTACAAATAACACAGTGGGTAGTGAGATGGTTTGTGAAAATATACATCATGTTCATGGGTTTAGGTTTTGCAATACAGTAAACAAGAAATAGAGAAACTTCTGGTCAGTGGCTCTGCTCCTGAGTAAGTGTAAACCAAAAGGATGTGAAACTGTATGCGTGACCAGAGAAGGGCCACAGAGGACAGTGATAAGAAGAAATTGTCAAAGACTTCAAATGAGACAGAGAACGAGAAAAAGTGGAGTCATTCAAAAAGTGAGAGGCCAGTGGGGTTGGGTGGTGGGGTGGGGACTGTATGACAACATTGCTCAGTGGCATAGCAGCAGTAATTAAGGGGGATGGCACAAAACAAAACTGTTATCCTTGCACAGTTAAAGGCTCTGACTTGTCAGTATAACTTTTTAACTAGATTTTTCTACAAATCATTCTGTCTATCTATCCTTATAAAATCCAGATGTCGTTGTAAAAATCCAAAATCTTTGACATAATCAGTTAAGCTGAAGATCATTCAGGCTTTCAAAATCTAATCTATAAGGGTTTCACTTTACCAGATAATCTGTGCAGTCATTTCTAACAGCTGAGATCGGAGGGATGTTAAAGATAAAGAATGAGTTGGCATAACTTTCCCACCTCAATCCATCATTTGATAGATCACAGCCATGTAACCTAACACTGTTGAGTGGCACACCATTTCTGGGACACAGGTTTGCAGGTGGGTGAGGTTAAGACTTTATCACCTGCATGAGCTCCAAAATACATATTAACTTTCTGCTAAACAACCCTGCATGACTTTTTAGCTCAGACAGGAGACAGATAGAAAATATCAAATCAACCCAGTGACCTGAGTCTGATGGCAGAGTCATGTACAGGATATTTTTCAGCTGGGGAGAGCTGTGGGCCACGCTTAGGTGGTGATTAAATTCTGCTGCAGTTGAAAGAGAACAACAACAGAAAAAAGAAGATGTAGAGTGAAGGAGCACAACATACTGACCTCACCACAAACCAATCACCACTTCATATAAAAAGGCATTTGGCGAATACAGAGGAGTTTAGTGCTTCACTTATAAGTAAACAATGTCACCAAAACAGGCTCATAACACCTTAAAGTGGATATTCTGTATTACTAGGCCTCCATTTATACTAATTATAAAGGAGTATCAACAAAAATTAAAAAATTTTCCCCACACTTTACTTTAAATGTTACAGTATACTGTGCTGCTGTGCAAATGTCATCATTTAACATTGCAGATTACTGAAAATTGAAGATTGCAGTTTCATGCTATCATATGGTTTGTACAACACTTTTAAAAGATCAGTTCAAGATCAGTTAAATTACACACATCCCACTATAGAGTATTAGAATAAAATATTTTGTATTTTTTTCAAAAGACTTTCATAATTTTTTCTCAGGCATTGTAACAATGTGGCTCTAGGAATAGGAAATGTCAGCTGGTCAGTTGATCTATGAATTTATCAATTTATTTATTAGTTTCTATAAATTTATCCACAGGGTGCCCGACAAAAGCATCCAGTTCAACTGTCTAATTGTGTGTTCAAGGATGTCCCTTGCAGACCCTCCTGTACTTGGAGTGATGGTAAAATTTAGGTCACATGGACCTACATGGACACAGAAGTCCCGAGTTTGCCTTTAGTCTTGTTTAAGTCTTTGTCACAGGCAGACATTAGTAAGGACTACAGTAATTAGTACTACATTGTGAACAGTGCTAATAAAATAATAAAACATTTTTCTCCAATGCCTTTGTCCTTTTTGTACTTTTTAATTATCAGACCTGGTTAAACAGATGTTCACACAGCAGTAGGACTACAGACTGAGTAATCATGCTGAGCAGAGGGTCAATTAGTTTGGCCACCTTTTTCAGCACAATAATTGTGGCTGTTACTGCCTAAGTCCCTCACCAATAAAAGAAAACAATTAGCCGGGGTTGTACTATACAATGGGGTGTACAGGGATTTATAAAATGTATGTGTACAATATAGAAAAAAAATACTGAAGGATGAAAACACTGTGTAAAACCTGAAATCAATGACACAGCATGATATATGTTGCTGTAACAGTTAATTAGTCTAAATGATAATATAAATAAATAACATTTTCGGTGAAGCCATTAACATGATCCCATCAATCTGACACTTTTGCTTCCTATATTCTACTGTATCTCACATAGTACATTGTCAGATTACATCACAAAATGTGGTACAGCTTTGTACAAATGTGGAAAGGAGGTCAGGATGCACAGGATTCACAAGCCCCAGTTCACCATTATCTTCTGCATCAACAGGCAGAGTACCAAGTTATAACTGACTAGTCTAATGCATATAGAGGTTTACGGGGTTACTTTGTCGCAGCTTGCTATTATTTGTCATTTAATCAAGGTAAATACAGTGGATGGCTGCAGGTAATGGCACTGTGCTTTGACAGAGCACCTCTCAAATTAGCAGCTGCAGTTTAATCAACATCTGCCCTGCTGTCTTCAGCTGGCTGCAGGGATTTAAAGAACTAAAAGAGAAGTGTTTCATACAGTATAAAGCAGCAGTGGAGACACCAAAAAAATACCACCTAATTGTTTTGTGCTTCCTCATTTGTATGAACCTGTTTGTTCCTCTCCTTCCACTTGTACAATGTCTGCTCTGCAACTGGCAAGGTAAATTTTCAAGGTCAAGAAAATACTGATCAGAGATCAGCTTGTACAGGTTTTTGCGCCGCAGTGCTCTGCTGGCACGTTCCTATTTGACTAGCATTTTAGCCATTAGCTCACAAGCTACAGCACACCAACTGGCCCTGCAAGTTGTCACTTTACATCACCAGGTTTTTAGTACAGCCTATTTCAAAAGATGCTTTGATGAATTTTGTGCCGCTTCATATGAGCAGGGCTTTATATTTGATTTTTTTAACATCTGTTTTTAACATGTATATCAGACAGCAGAATATACTGTATAGTCATGCTTTAAGACAAATATATAGTTTGACTAATACATTGGTCATATGCTTAACTGTCTCCCTCTACAGTCTCTCTTCAGTCCAGTTTGTCAGTCTGCTCTCTGTTTGCTTGTAAGCAAACTTCTCAATTTGTGCAAATGTTGAGGAACAAGTGATAAGTTTTGTGTTTTTTTTTTTTTTTTTTTGGTAGGGATCTGGAAGTTAAATGAGAGCATTTACAAAACAGTTTATGTTTTGGCTCACAAAGTCTGAATTGGCTGAATTTCCTGGATCAAGTCTGTTCTATCAGTGTAGATTCCAAACTGAAAAGATTTAACAGCAGATTGATTTTTGCAAAAAAAAAAGGTTTCATCACCAAATTAAACTTCCCCTTGCATGTAAAATGTTTGAATAATACATTTTTTCTGTCTGGAAATCATTGAAATGATGATGGAAACATGACAGAAAGTCTCCATGTTACCCTGAATAGACAAACCAAAGTGTACCTGTATCACTGTTACTGTTGGACTGATTGCTTGCAATTATCTTTGAATTAATGACATATTACATCTATTATCATGAACAAAAAAGGAAAAGAAAAAACACACATGCAGTGTGTGGGTGCTGTCATGTTTTGATGGCATCAAAATGCAAGGTGTAATCAAAAAGCTCGGAGAACATTTCTGTTGTGAACAATTGGAGCATGGCATGGTAGTGTGCACGCAGCAGGTGCAAGCAATAACTGTTGAGAGTTGGTATTCCGAGCTATGTCTCACAATCAACATCTGGACCATTGTTATACACGAGACCAAACAGCAGTCTTTGCAGATGAAGAGCCTGCAGTCTCCATGACCACAGAGGGTGCATCCTGCTCATCTTTTTCTTTGACATTTGCAGGGTTGTGAATTCATCCCTTAGGGTCAAACTGTCCACCTCAAGTTCTACTGCACCATTCTGAGGCGTCTCAGGGAAGGCATTTGGTGCAAAGGACCTGAACTGTCATGCAATGGCAACTGGATGCTCTATCATGACAACATGCCCAATCACAGTATATTTTTAGGTGCAGCTTTTTTGGCCTCACCAACACAGTCATCGCTCCCTGCCTGCTCTTCTCACCAAATTTGGCTCCGTGCTACTTCTTCCTCTTCATCAAGATGAAGTTCAAGCTGAGGGGTTATTGTTTTGACAGAGTGGAGGGGAGCCAGTGCGCTGTGTTGCAGATGTGCTTGACATGTTTACAGAATGGGACTTCCAGGGAGTGTTCCAAGCATGGCAGGAGTGCTAGGAGCTGTGTATCACTGCACAAGGTCACTCCTTTTAAATGGAGGTTGGCCAAATTTAAATCAGGTACCACATTTACCTATAATACTGTGCAACTTTAAGTTGTTGAAAATCAAGAGTAAATAGAATGAGTTGTTTATATGCAATTTTGTCATTAGAGTAAGCCAATGCCCTTTAGCCTGTCTCTTATTGTTGAACTTTATCTAGTAACCCAAAATTAGGGTGTGTGCACTTAAAAAGCTCTGGTGTTATCACTTCATCATCATGCATATGAGAATTATCTGTTCTAGGTGCTACCACTTTTTGGCTTCTTTCAGTAGAAGACACAGTATCTTCCACACAGCAGCGACTCACAGTGAACATCAGTACATCCATCAACCCTGCATCCTACTCTGCTTTTCACCAGCCCTGAATGCTAATGTGGGGAACATTTAAATGCAAATCACTATGATTAAAACATTTCAGAGACTGTACAAAAATGAACAGGTAATGAACCTGCTTAGTGTTAGCAAAGGCCCAGAGGGCTATAACATCTATTAAAGAACACAACCACACAACAGCTCTCTTTCACACTCACATGTGTGATTGTCCTTTGGACAAACTTGACCAAACACTCCACTGAGCCACTGAATCAAACTAACTGCTAACTGTATCAAGTGAAATCTACTTGAAGGTTTTACCCTCTCACATCCTCTGTCTTTTTCATTGATCATTTCCATTCTCTTGTTCTAGCTGCACTCTCTGTTTCTCCATGAGTCTTGTGGGGGAGGGGCAATGAGCTGTGTATCAAAAGCCTCAAAAGGACACAGCATATGAATGTGCTGCTGTTATTGTTGTTGCTTTGATATCTAGCTCAATGGTGTGCTTGCCTGTGTCTCCACTCGTGATCTATAATCACTGCATGTCAATCACAGTGCTACCGTCGAGCCTGTTTACACCCCATCTCCAGTGCATGAGAAATGACAGAGGGAGCGACGGAAATAAAACATTAAATCACCAGCAACGACAAAGATGCAGGAGAAGATTAGATATACACACTGAAATACACACTGAAACCCATGAATACACACACATATACAGCAGGCAGACACAGCAGAAATGAAACCATATACATGAAAACCCTTACAAGACTGAAGACCTTGCTGCTCTTACAGTGTACACAAAATGTCAGTACTCAACATGTCAACATGCTCCATGTGAAACAATACACACTATATTGTTGAATATGTGTCTTTCACATATGCTGTAGTATATAAAGAAAGTGTTCAGTGTCAGACTTTATCTAAAGGACATATTTGTATAAAATGATTTACTAAACAGTATAACATGAAGACAATATGAAACAACATAACAATATAAAACATACTGGTAACTTCAGCTTTTTATAACTTGTGTAAGATCTCCAAGGTTTCCTCTCCATTGCTCAAACAAGCAATTTAAGCTGCTCTAATCAATATGTCGTTATTAACAACAGGTGACATGCCTAAGAATGATGTAAAAAGAGAGCCATCAGTGTTTTGGTTTTACAGTGCACAACTTTACTGTTCTGATTCAGTCTCACTGCTCTCATCAGTATTGACGTGGTATACTAAAACTGTGGTATACTAGCTAAAGAGCCACGTGTTTTTTTTCTCAGGAGCTGGTGGATAGCAAGATAGAGCTAAAAGGAGAGTGAATATTAGACTTTGATTCATTAGGTGCATAGAAACATGGTTTCAAATGAATACTTATGTTGCTCTGTGTCCTCTCAGTATGTAAACAGAAAACTGTTTAAGTTCATTATACGTTGATAGTGTCTTTAAAAGTTCAGTTAATACAGGTTTGGTGGTTATGCTCCAGTCTTATTCCAACCACTGTATTCTACATTTCCAAATGCTATCATGCATCTTTTTCATAGACTCTCTTTCTGTGAAATGAATTTCAAACTCCATGCTGTTGGTTGTAACACAGGCTTTCAATTAAAAATGTGTAATCTTCAAGCCCAAGTCAAGATTTACCTTGATGACATCATCTGGGTTGTTACCCCCCCACGACTAGCAAATTAACCTTTACATGTAAAACTGTGTTGTAATATTAGTAACTATTTGAATCAGTTACCTTTATCTTCAACTATCTTTAGTTTTTTATCTTCATATTATGTGCTTAAAATGTACTGTTTCAGTCTCGTCCTTTGCATAGGAAACAGGTCGTTAACTGTATTATCAAGGTGCTATACGAATAAAGATGATGATGATTATCATTATCACTAGTATTGTTATCATTATTATAATCATTGGTAACACTTTATATTAGGCTACACTTATTCACCATTAAGTAGTTGCTTATTAGCATACATATTGGCTCATTATTAGTCATTATTAAGCACTTATTAATCCTTTATTCTGCATGATCATATTCTATGGCTACTGGGCCAAGTGTTTTCCCTAAATAAACTCCTACTACTCCAACTACTGCTTATTGTTAGTAAGTAAGGAAGTTGTTGTACATGAATTATGATCTTATTAATGCTTTGCTTAGTATGGACTTTATAGGAAAGCAAGGGATAAGTGCTTTATATTTCTGACACCTTTTGCCACCAAATTGAACCAAAAACAAATTCAGTTTTCCAATTTGCATCAAAGGCAATAAAAGTGATTGTATGTATTGTACACTGTGTGTGTGTATTTTCTTGCTCTGTGAAAACACATTACTAGATTGTCACATAGTTATCTGATTGAGGTGGAGCTAATTTTATCTATTTATACTTCAAAGAAAAGCTGGTAATCATATTGGGTTGTTACAAGAGTAAAACAAGCTGCTGATCACTTTTAGAACATGCGGGATGTTTAGCATATGATGCTTTTGTGATCTAGATGGCAACAAACACAAGTTGGCACCATGGAAAGCTCCAGAGGAGAGGATTCCCTCTTAGTGAGTTAGGCAAGGCACTGGTAATAACGCCCATACATTTAAAAAAGTTTGTCTGTGTTATCTATTGCGTTTGCTTTTTTCCCCAGTAGTGATTTAAAATGCTAACTATGTCCTTGGCAAACAAAATTAAAACTTTTCTTTACATCGCCCTAATTTTCAATTTTTGTGGTAATAATATGAAGTTATTTTCCACTCAAAACATGTATTTATATAAATTCACAGGTTATATCCTTTTCCCCTTTTGTCATACATTTAATACATATTTTAACATATACAACAACACATTTGCTATTTGAATTTTAATGTTGAACTTTATATGAAACCTTTGTTGACAAGTTGACTTCTTGTCTTTCCCTTCAGCCATAGGTCAGCGTCTCCATAAGTGTCACACTATTTGTTTTGCTCTGTTAGTTATGATACATGTGTCATGTTATGTGGAAATTTGACACAGATTAAAACACAGAATATCTACACCAATCAACGGACAACCATCAAATTCAGTTTCATATTTTTTTAGTGTGGGAGGAAACCGGACTCCCTGGAAACCCACGCAAGCACGAGGAGAACATGTAGACTCCACACAGAGAGAAGAATCAAGACATCGAGAAGATGTCAGCATCTTCTTTCTGTGGGGCCACAATACTAATCAGAGAGCCACCGTAGGGTATGTGTCTGTGTGTGTGTGTGTGCAGCTATGAGGAAGAGGAAGGATAGGAAGAGTGGGGATGTAAAGGAATGAAGATGTAAAACAGGGGAGGTAGAAGAGGGAGGAGGAATGGTTCAGTACAGGAGAGGTGGATGGTTAAAGGAAGGAAGATGAAGAAGGCCCCCATTCCCCATCCATGAAAGAGACAAATGATGGAGACTGGGAGGAGAGGAACAGGGAGGAGGAAAAAGGAGAGCAATGGTGGAGTCCGTTTCGAGCAGAAAAGAGGGATTATAAATGAAGGTGAGAAGGGGACAAAGAGGAAGATAAAGGACAGGAAGGGTGGAGCAGCAAAGGAAGAAAGACAGAGCAAAGAAGAGAAGAGTTGTGTGTGGGTAGATACTAGGGCTGCAACTAAAGAGTATTTCAGTTGTCAACTAATCTGTCGATTATTTTATGATTAGTCAATTAATCAACCATTATTTCTGTCACACCTTCCATCTCTGCTTCCTGTGGGCGCGGCACCTGCTCTGGGCTCCAGAGCATTTTTTACCTCACCTAATCAAGTCTCCACGCATGAGCTTGGGAGGGTGAGGGAGCGTGTGTGTGTGTTAGATGTCTATACTGCTACATATGGATGTTGGAGGAGAGGACTAGAGCTAGCCTCAGCTAGCTCAGCACTAGATTCTGACAAGGCCACAAGTTTGTGTTCATGTGGAAAAAGCACAATAAAGTACAAGTTTGGAGGAAATGCGCTCAAACGTCTCGGGCAAAAAGCTTTTTACCAGCTAAGTAAGCAAGCCACTATATATGTACATAGAGACCAGTGTGTTCCCAACTAGGGTTTGGTGCCGACAAGAGTGGGGAGAGGTAACACTGGGGGCTCGTCTACGATCGCCTCTGTGGGAGAAGAAAAATTGCACTGGACAAAATGGCCGTGCCCTCCAAGCTAACATCGAGGCAAGTCCAAACACCATCCATTTTTGGTGGACAGAGACTGTTCAAGCTAATATGGATTTCGTTAACCATGGTGACTGTGGATGCCCCAGCGAGTGGAACAGCAGCAACCTGTTTGTAACCAGCATGGAGCTAACTGTAGCTAACTGTGGGATAAAAAGTAGCATAACTCACACCGCTGCTCCAAACATTGGTGGCCAATCAGTTAGCCCTTTCAACCCCACAAACTGTGACTGTTGTATGACAAGAACCTAAACTGTTGTGGCCGTGGCATCATTCCCCCAGAAAGCTGTATTCATCTCACATGGAGGAGACTTCATGGACAGTAGTGATGACGAATATTATGACAGAGAGACAGAGAGAGAGAATACCCATACCCATACTAAAACCAGGCCAGTTTGATGGCTCAGGCTCATGGAGAGACTTTCTGGGCCAATTTGGAAACTGTGCCAGAGCCAACCATTGGTCAGAGAGAACCATGGTTGTCCAGGTCAGATTCAGCCTAACTGGTGCAGCTGGTGCTATCGTCCATAAAAACTGCCAGATCTGCTCGGTGGAGCTACTAGCGGATTGTCGATGAAATAGAAGGACGGACGGACCAGGCTCAGAGCACATGGCTGCCCTGGGCATTGAACTAAGGAGAGTAAGGGGGAAGCCCTCTACAGCCTGAGAGACGATATCTACGAAAACGGGCTGGAGCATGATGCCATCAGTGTGGAGATTTTCATGAATGCCATAGCTGTTGCTGAGGTGGTGCAGAGGTTGTTGGAGGAGCAGCCATGCACCCTGGCCAAAGCCTATGAGACTTGGTCGCTGGTTTGCCGCCTGACAAAACCAATGTCAATACCCCTCCACACTATGTCTTACAGCTCAGAGAATGGCTGGAGCTCTCCTACCAGCTGGCAAGAGAAGCCCTGGGAAAATCTGTTGAACGTGCCAAAAGACAGTATGATAACAATAGGCCCATACTTTATTGTGGGCCTGCTGGATGATTTGGTCTACATGATTAAAAAGAGTCTGAGGTCAAAGGTCAAAGTGGTGCCTCACAACAAGTTCAAGCCTTACTGCTTGCAGACCCCGCTGGACAATAGTTGGGTCCTCCAGGATGCCGCTACCTGGATATCAGTGGAGGTGTTGCCCCCTCTGCCAGATCTCGACTTTATGGCCCCTGACATTGGTCCTTTCAACCTGTGGCACACACCCTCAGATGCTGAGGATTCTGCTATCGCAGAGGTCCCTCAGAGCCTCCACCCCTCGCCACCAGCTACGGCAAGCAGCAGTCAGCCTTCTCACAGCCTTGCTCAGTCTCAACGGGATGAAGCCGTGACCCAACATCCTGCTGGGGGACAGACTGGTTCTCCCCTTGAACTTTACACCTCTTCAGACACCCCAGAGGGTCCACAGACCACCAGACAGGTTTGGTGATTGGGTGAGTCACTGAACCCAATGAAAAGAGACCTTTGACCTGAGTCAGGGTGTATGCAGATCGCTGCCCTCCTCAGAAAAAAAAAAAGCGTTACAGAGTTGTAACTGAACTCTTCTGAGATAAAATATTGTTGAAGGTTAGATGGCCTATTGGAGTTAGTGAACTGAGTAACCTGGGAGCTTATACACTGCAAACTAATGTTTTTGTGTTTACCACCTTGGCATGAAAAGTAATTGGACTAATCGTTTCAGCCCTAGTAGATACAACAGTGGGTGGGAAGGTGGATGGAAGGAAGCCTTCCTCCTCAAAAAAGTAGGATTAAGGAGAGATAGGATACAAGGGGAGAGGTAGGGAAATAAAGGATAAAATGATAGTCAGCTGAGAGACAGAAAGGAAATTGAAGGAGTAAACATTGATCAGAACAGCAGCGAAATGGAGAGGTGGAGACAAAAACCAAAAGAAAGTTAAGGATAGGAATGCTATGGAAGTAAAGAATAAGAGGTGAAACATAAGGAGGATGGAGAGAACTAAATCTCCCATCAAAGAGCAATAGAGTGGGTGTAGAAAGAAACATGAAACTGAGGAAGGAAGATGAAGAAGGATAGGGAGGACAGAGGGTAAGTGTGGAGAGGTAAAGGAAGGAACATTAAGGAAATGGAGGAGGAGAGTGGATGGAGAGGAGATGGTGAAAGATAGGAAATGTGAAAGGTGAAGAAAGGAAGGCACAGGATGGAAAATATGGAGAGGTAAAAGAGAGAAGAATGGAAAGGTGGATGGAAAAGGGAAGAAGATCAGTAAGAGGAAGAGAAAATGAAGGATGGAAATGTGAAGAGGGATAGAGTAGGCAAAGAGGTAGGAGGATGAAGGAGAGGAAGTATGGTTAGGTAAAGGAAGAAGAAAGAAAAGGAATTGGTGGTGGTACAGGAAAGAAGATAGGTGTGCTATGGAAAAACTTGAGCAGTCATTGAAGGAGAGAAAGATGGAGGGATTGCAGATGGAAAATGGAATGAGAAGAAATTTGTAGAGGTAAAGAATAATATCCTTCCCAGGATACTAAGAGAAAGTAAATGTCTTAATTGTAAAGAAAAATCTCATTGCTGTTGTAAAATCAATCCTGTATTTATTGTATGTCAATCCAAATATTTCCTAGTTATTTCTCAGTGTGTTTTAAGTTGTAAGCAGGTACTTACACTGACTGACTATGAAATAATATTTTAAACTGTGAAACATTAACTAATCATGTTGAAAATTAATACAGTTTCTAGAAAGAGGAATGATTTTGTTGATTTGAAGATAAAATATAAATAAATGAAAGAAGTTAGCTGGTCTAGAAACATGTAAATCTAAGGTTTGCTTTGGCCAAATTAGAAAGTCTTACCTAGGCTCTTCTTCTGTGTTGGCTCTCCAAGTCAACTGAACAAAGATATTGTAGAGAATGAAGACACATGGCTAGACAATAGATGGATGCAAATTTCCACCAAAGACGGAAGAAGTGTTACTCAGTCCAGGTTAAGTGAGTGTTTGTAGAAGCAGTTAGTTCTAGAATGAATGCGTCATAGCAGATGAATGGAAGGCTCATTATAATATAATAGAACCTTTCCCCTCCCTGTGAATCCCCCACCCCCACACACATATACAGTTGTACACCTATCTTTGTTGGGACCTGCCATTGGCCTAATGCATGATGCTGTCAGACCCAACAAGTACAGTGAGCTCTTGGTTTTCAACTCTGGTTAGCCCCTCACCCTACCCTCATAGCCTTAGCCATTACAGCTGAGTCCCCAACATCCTGTCTCATTGCCTTGCTGGTTTTATATTTCATAAATCTATTAAATTAAAAATAAATAAATAATAAAGGTATATAATTATGATAATTATTGTGTACTTTGCAGGAATTTCCCATAGTTGAACACGGTATATGCTCATTGATACAGCACCATGTAATGTATGTATTTAAAAATGTGGGTTGAATTGGATATGGAGTAAAAAAAATCGGTAAAGATGCTATGCCCCCTTACCCCCATAACATTACACCATGATAGATGTTAGCTAGCTAGCAGTAACATTACCTAGAAAGAGTTTTGGTATGGAGTATGGATATATCCCTTATTCATGCAGAATTAAGGGATTAATAAGTGCTTTATGACTACTAAGAGCCAATATGCATGCTAATAAGCAACCAGTTAATGGTGAATAAGTATAGCCTAATATAAAGTGTTACCTAATCATTATTATTTGTGTGAATGCCGAACAGCAGAATGATGTATTCATATCTAAACTGCACACAGTCCATGCTGTATTCAGTTTGACAGCTTTCAAGTCTGGGCTCCCTCTCAAAGTGAGGTGAGAATAGGCCTGATAGTTGAGAAAAAGGCCATTATCTGTCAAAGCCAAAGACATTAAACCTGACTGAGAGGGATCACAAAAGCACATGGATAAATCAAATATTATATCACGAGCTGACAGACACAGGGACGTGTGAAAGGATGCATTGTTAATATGGATGGATGAAGGATAGACTCACTTGATTTTATGCAGAAGCCACACCTGGTACTGGGATGGGGGTAGGGGCAGGGTGTGTTTTCACAAGTGAAGGACCATATAAACCCTACATCTGCACAAACTGAAACACCTCCTGCACTTGCAGGAGCATCTGTTTGTATGTGTCTTCATAAAGATACCTGGGTATCTACCTGCTTAGTCACACACACACACACACACACACACACACACGCAGAGAGAGAGAGAGAGAGAGAACTTGGATACATTCACTATGTAGCCGTCTAATAATGTTTCTAGGGTTTAATTAATTCATCCAAAAATGAGCAACTAAATCATCCAGAGTT
Source organism: Lates calcarifer (assembly GCF_001640805.2). Lineage (NCBI taxonomy): Eukaryota > Metazoa > Chordata > Actinopteri > Centropomidae > Lates > Lates calcarifer. The sequence goes on along the minus strand of NC_066838.1, from coordinate 3,815,832 downwards.
AATCTGTAGAATATGTTATCATCCTCCTTCACCTGGCTGCACCATAGCCACAGGACACACCACAGTCTTACAGTCATTTGACACTTCCTGCTGGGTGTGTTGGCTCTGCTCCCAATATTGTTTGGGATCTGAATGTCAAATGTCCAAATGATTTCTATTATTTATTTATATTTATTTTTTAGGAGAAGTGGAACATGGAAACATCATTAGTTAGGTGTTTTGTCATGAACCAAAGTAGTGAACCAATTTCACCTGATGGTGACACTAGAGTAAACATCAGGAGATCTCCAAAGTGATGTGGATGCATCCTCTGGGGACCATGAATGGTTGTAGACAATTTCATGTCTGTTCATGTCATTAAGATATTTGGACAAAAGTGGTCGACCAACTGACTGACAGACGGACATTGATCTTATTCACAGCAGACATTTTGGCTTGTCGTAGCAGAAAAGTTTAACACATAAAATTAAAACTGACTACATTTCATTTAGATGATCTACTTCCATGATGCTGGTATTGTGTATGCTGGCTCACTAACATAGCTTACTGAGCTGAGAAAAATTTGTTTCATCTGTCCTTTTGCTGTAATGTTAAAATCTCAGCTAAGGTCTCTATTTTCACATAGACTATACACAAAGTGTCATGTTCCTGACGTGCCCTGAAGTTATTTCCTAGCTGCACTGGTTTGGTTTTTGTAGTGACTCACCATGCTCACTCTCATTTGCATAAAGTAGAAAATTCCCACAATCCTTTGGGGAGTTGATTCACTCGTGTCACACAGAAAATGAAGTGGACCGACATTTGCATCACACCACATCCCACTGAGCCACATTACCAGAAGCACAGGTACAGTAGAGTGTGTGTCCCATGGTGCACTACAATCTGCTTGGAGCAAGTAAGGGTAACACCTTTCATCACTGACATTTACTTTACTTGAACAGGTGAGGGCACAACCACATAACAGCATATCTCTTAAATCACTATTTATTCCTTATCTTGTTACATGCGCATGCAGTTCAACTCTTTGAGTTTGAAACAATATTTTTTATGGTATTTCTGTTTAAGGTAATTGAAAATATGCTAGTCAATACTGTCTGAGAAAATGGCCCACAGCAGAAACGTCAAAATGGCGACTGCTGAGCTTCTTTTTCATCTTGGAGAAGAGGCAGTAGTCTGAGGGTGCCAAATCAGATAAACAGGGCGGGTGTTGGACAAGTGCAAATCCACATTCAGCTGATGACTGCATAAAAGCCAATGTTGTCCATTTTCAGACAGTGCTGTCTGCTTAGTGTCCAAAACACTGTAGATTTTGGCCAGAGTTATTCAAATTCAGTTTTCTTTTCTTTCTGCAACTCTTAAATGTCACTCAAGCTGAATCAAATCACGACTCATTGCACAGAGCTCTGAGCAACAGCCATCTATCTATCTGTAAGACTATGAATCATCACACTTTGAGGGAGAGTATTTGGAGACATTGCCTTACTGAATCTAACATCATTTAGGCTCTGGGGGACAGAAAAATTCAATGTGTTAAGCTGAATGAGCTAAATGAAAAATACACTTGGACAATGTGTCAGTCATGTATGTTAAAATAGACTGCCGCTGCTCAGCAAATGGAAAAGTTTTCCATTCATCCGTCATCCATACTTCACTTTGATCTTGAAGAGTGCACTCACATATTTTGCTGCATGCCCACACATTAGAACGTGTAGGCTTGCTTTAGAAATATTATTGTTATCCATATAAGTACTTATACTTTCAATATCATTGATAAAATGTGCAAAATCAGTGTTCCCAAAATGTCAAACTCCAGGGGAAAATCACAGCAGGCTCCTAACTTCTCATTCTGCTACTAAAAATTAAAGAAATTAATAGTAGAGAAAGGGTTTAAAGGGCCAGCGTGAGTGACTCCAAAAACCCAGAATAACATTACACACTCCCAACTTTGTTTAATTGTTATTGAATTATGATATCATGATGTTTCTGGTACACTCTGATGCTGAAGTGCAAATTATATGCAGCAGCAGAACAGATGTGAGCTACAGATTTCAATAGAAAACAGAGTCCATCTTTCTGATAATCCAGTCATCATACCTGCAATGTACCTGCAGTGTCAACATACCAGATGAGTCTGCAGCTGATGCTGCACAGATTTCTCCAGCTATCCAAAGTGCGTCAGTGCACTTTCTATATCATGCTCAGCCTGTGACAACCATTAATACTTATATCTTGTTAATCAAGCTATTGAAACCCAGACAAAGGCAATTCAGTAACAGTGACTCCAGTAAAGCAGCCATCCCTGAGCTAATCATACTGTGGCCCCTTCTCTGTCCAGCAATGTCAGACAAAGCAGTAGACTGTAGTTTGATGGTTGTCAACTGGTGCATTCTATTTCACATTCACTGTTTTCACAGAGGCTGTAATAGAATCTCCCCTTAGCACCATACTTTACCTCCACATTCAATGTACTAATCATGCCATGGGTGTGTTAACGTGCCAATACACTGTGCAATAATAACAATCATACAAGTTCACTGCGGATACACATGTCACATTGTGGAACATGAGTCTGATAAAATCTTGGGGACACAGTCTGTGTCAGACTGTGTACAACACAGTTTTTAAGGAATGTCAGATGGTGCAATGAATATTTGGTGAATTTTTGCACAGTGACAACAAGTACTATGTTATTTGTTCATGTAATACAGAACTACAAATAGAAGTATTGTCTGATCTGATGTTTCTGTCCCTGCCAAAACTGTTACAAATAAGTGTTGAAAACTATGTTTTACAATGTAAAGAGCTGTGGTTAGTTTGGTTAGGTTTAAGCACAGAAATAACTTGGTTAGATTTAGGGAAAGATCACAGTTTGGCTTAAAATCACTACTTCATTTGATTTTCGGTACCTCCATGTTAGGTTTTCGGTAGCCCCATGTTTTTCCATGTTTATTGTCCGTTGCTACTGGCTTTTGCAGATAACTACAGCTGTTCATGCTGCCCATGTTTAACCTTTCAAGTGTTGATTTACTCTTTACTCAACAGCCCCCATACTTAGCTAAATTAGAGTTAAATCACATAATAATCCCCCCCAAAAAAATTGAAATCCATAGCAACAACAGGGATATGAAAGATTAGGCTCTTCTACTGAGCTGATAAAAATCAGATGTCTGATTGTTAATAACAGACGTAATTAAAGCCTAATATATGAGGGAGGCACACTGTTCTGTTTTCATGGTGCTTAAAATGGGATTTGGAGCAGATGTTGCGATGCTAGCACAAAAGTACAAAATAATAATGTGGGCTAATTAAAGCTTATCATAGATCAAATCATCCTGTTCTCAAATGACTGAGATGGTTTTGGGTGCTAATCCTTCACAGCGCTGCAAAATGTAGCCTTAAAGTATAAGGTATGAATATTGCATCCAGTTTAAAATCACAGATTTACAGCACTTGAGGGAATTTTTAAACCACTGAGGGGTTTGCCACATCTAAATCAGAAGAAGACATTGCATTATTACATTTGTTCAGTTGTGTTTTATGCAGCAACATTTAATGTGAGCCATAACTTGTCAACAAAAAGCCCAGTGAGAGAATTAGTTTGTTCCTTCCACTGGTCAGAAATGTGGCGCAGCAAAAGGACTTTCTCTATCAGCATCACCATCAGCTTTGATATGATCTGACTCAGCTAATGCATAATCTTCCTATATTTGGGTTGGATTATGAGCACAGAACAGATCGTGTTCTAACTCCATTCAGAGTGCTCCAGGGTGGGATTGCATTGCACTGCGAGACACCAAACAGACAGTTATTTTTGGCTGCTTACAAGGCAGCTTCTCTCTTCTCATGTATCCAAACGAATCAAACTATTGTGAAATTAACCTAACACACACACACACACACACATACATAAGTAAGTTTTTTTTTTAGAGAAACTGTTCTAAGTACTCTCCACATCATCTTGCACTTCAGCATAAGTATCTCTCCTCAAAGGGGACTACTAACTGTAATGCAATTACTGACTTTCAAATTGCAATCCCTCACACATCCTTGTTGCTGAAAAAAATAATCTACTTATTATTTTAATTAATTAATGTACTGTGTTACTAACTAATAAAACCTAGATTGATGTATTACTGCTGTCACCTGTCACTATCACATTGGCTGAAAAATGTGACTAGTGTTTTCTAAGGACACAGTGGACTTAAATCTGCTGCTCTGTTCCCTGTCCCCTGCAGTGTGACTGCTGCTGACACCTGCACCACTACATTCATTAACCAGTTGTTTTTAAGCTTTTATCTCTAGGGCTTTTAATTTCTTTTCCTTGAACTTTTCAGCTCATCTTTCCTGTTTTTTTTTTAGCTTTGTTAGACATGTCTGATGGGTTGGCTGCAGCTAGTAATCGGGTCACAGTTATCATTGTGATGCACGCAGCCATGTAAGAGAAAGTAGCTGGCTGTGGGGAGGGAGAGAGGAAGACAAATGGCCCAAACTGTGCAGTGGCCACATCAGGAAAACTGCCAGAGGTCCTGCCTTAAACATTCTAATGTTGCCACTCATACAGTTCAGGTACCCACTTACCTTGATCCAGATCATACTCCTCCATGGTGCTGACAAAGTGAGGTCTAGAGTAGAAGTTATGCGGCCCTGGTTGCTGGAGGCCCCCTAGGCTGAAGAGGCTTTGCTCATTTGTTGCGCAGCAGGAAAAGGCTCTCCTGCTTGGGATGCATGGGTAGCGTGTCCAGCTCTTCATCTCCAGGTCAAAAGCCTCCAGCGCTGTCACTGGCATCTTTCCCTGACGACCACCTGGAGGAAACAGGTGAACATTCAAAGTAAGGTCAGAATAAATGTATGATTACATTAAGGCTTTAAATCTCCACATAGGCTGTATAGTTGTTGAAATCTGCTAGGAATATGATGCTGTAATAATCTGCTGGATCACTTGGTTAAATTGTAACATATAGCTATGTATGTAACAAATCACCTCTGGATTATTATAGATGTGGCATCTGCATGCACAATCTCACTAATCACAATTTCGAAGAATATTAGCATGAACACGAAATGAAGCCAAGAACCCAAAAACTAATTTTCTGACACTGTTTGTCCTTGTTTCCCATTTTCTGTTTCCTTTCATTGCTTTTTAATCCCCTGCGCTTGTGACAAATTTTCCTTAGCATTTACGTCAAAATCTGGCAAGCATGCAGACCAGCACTGGGACCACATTTCATTTTGGATTGAGAGCGGAGCACAGCAGCAGGGTGCTCCCCTAGGATGCCTGTAAGTTGTTTACTTCAACAAATCATAACTTAACCTTGTAAGAGAGAGAGAGAGAACATATAGTAGGCATTAAGGATGTGAATAATGGAGAAAGGGGGGACAGGTCAAGAGTAGTGCTGGACAATGTAAGATGGGTGCTGAGGGTGAAAAAAGGGAGGAAGGATGCATGAGGGAGAGGAGAAGGAGACATGGAAGGAGGCTGACAGTATCATGAGCAAAATACAGAAACAAAGATAGAGAAGAAAACAAGAAGATGAGTCAATGAGATCAGGAAATTGTGCAAAAGTAATACAGGGAAGAGAGGGGGATGTGGAGGAGTGAGAGAATAAAGTGGAGGAGGGTCAGCTGGAGTGGGCAGGGTGGCATGGAGATCGATAGCAATAGCGAGACAAAGAGTCGAACTGAGTGGGAAGCATTAAAGTCAGAGAGCTGTGAGAGAAAGAAGGACAGTTTGCGCTACGAGATCTGCTGATTACAGAGCAACACACTGTGTATGAACTCTTGTATGACTGGATCATTCGTATTCAGTTTCAGTGTTACTGCAGTTTCCCATAGCTAAAGTCTGATTTTTTGATAGTATTATAAAATTAAAGAAACTGTGATGCTTATATACCATGGAGAGCTGAAGTAAAACCAGAATTTCCTGGTTCCATACCAGAGGTAAGAAAAGTAGATTAAAAATCCTATTAACATTTATAACTACAGTAATAACTAAACATACAGGTAACAGGAACAGGTAGTTTTTTTGTTTATTCACAACTTGTTTTTGTTGTTGTTGTTTTTGTGGCATTTGGCATTAAGCACCATTTCCCATGAGCCCTAGACATTTGTTGGCTAAATGTTAGCTTGATAGAGGAGCTTGATAGAGGAGGTGAGACCATGCCTAGCTCAGTCATGCCTGTAAGCAGGAGGATGGGTCACAAAGGTTTTCATTCCTAAGAGGCTGCATTTAGTTACAGAAGCTGGTGAAATAAAGGCTAGCCTGGACATGATGTCATGACTTTGTCTACTGACAGTGTGATAAGACAATGACATTACACAGACCTACATAGTAGCATTCTGAGCTGCACCCTCTGCTGAAATGATCTTAGTTGAGTCAGTTACAAAAACACAGCTCAGCATTGATAGATCACATATGTAAGATTTAATATCACTGACAGAGGTGACAGAGAAACACAAAAATATGAATGCTCAAGAACATATTTTTCCTCTTCTGGATTGCCATGAAGTTTTGTACCTTCATGGTCCACTGAGGACGAATCCTTTGACTTTGATCATCCCCACAATTTTCTTGCAGCGCAAGCCCTGGGTCAAACTTTTCTCTTGTCCAGAGAAAGATCTAACTTTAACTTGATGGACTGGCACAAAGCTTTGTACAGACATTCATGATTCCCAGACAATAAATCCCAATGACTTTAGTAAGCCCCTCGTTTATTCCTTCAGGTCAACATTTCAATTAGGTCTATACTTTGGTTTGTGGCCAAATATCTACATAACTACTGAGATTCCCGTCAGCCTCAAAATATAACAAATGGTCAATAAATGTTTGACATAATTAATTTCCATGCTTAGACAGCATGCACAGAAAGAATCATGAACTACCAATCATGTCGCAGGAATAGATTGTACAGGTTAGGTTTTAGATAGGGATGCACCGATACCGATGCAATCTGATAAAACATCTAAAAAACATGACGCCGAGTTCAAAGAGTTTGCTAATAATGGCAAACGGCAACAACCAAGTTTGCAGCAAACTCTGTAGAAGAGGGAGAAGATGTTAAGAGACAACCCGCGCGCAGTGAGAATAACAGAGGCCAGTACATTGCTCTTGATGAGCAGCCATTGTCGGTTGTTAATAATATGGGATTTAGACGTCTTCTCAGCATGTACTGGAGCCGAGGTATGAGATCCCTAGCTGACACCACATCACTGACACAGTGTTGCCAAAGCTACACGACTTTGTGAAGAGGCACATCCGCAGCCTGTTGTGAGACATTTCGGCCCTCAGCTTCACCACTGATATTTGGATGAGCAGCGTTAGCCCGGTGTCCTTCATCAGTTTAACTGCACAGCAGCTTGATGAAGATTTTACTCCGCGAAGAGTCGTCCTGCATGCAAAACAATTTAGGGGTTCACACACCAGCCAAGCCATTGCAGGTGTGTTTGATGACATGCTTCAGACATGGGGGGTCCCTAAAAGTTCTGTTCATGTTGTGCTACGTGATAATGCGAAAAACATGATCAAAGCCATGAGTGACGCTGGACTCCCAAGCCTGCCATGTGTCGCACACACCCTCCAGCAGGCTGTTAATGAGGGGCTTTAAGCACAGAGGAGCGTGGCTGATGCTGTGGCAGTCGGACGGAAAATAGTTGGACATTTTAAACATTCCGCCTTAACCTACTCCTGCCTTGAAGATATTCTGTCTGTCTAATCGCCAAAGCCTGCTTCACTCTCAATAAAATTACCTTTTCATGTTTTCCTTATATCAGTCTCATCATTTAGTCTTTTCTGATTGAAATAATGGAATGTTCAAATGTCAGTCACAGCAGAGAATGAAACAATATCTGATGAAAATAAAACACGTTTTCAAGTAAATGTACGAAGTGTAATGGCATTAATAAGTACTCGTATTGGTACTCGGTATCGGCAAGTACTCAGAGCCAAGTATCGGTATTGTATCAGTTTGAAAAAAAGTGGCATCGTTGCATCCCTAGTTTTAGACTAGGTTAGATTTTATTATTATAACTTTTTATTTCTGAAATGCTCTGTTTGCAAATTGTTTGTTATGTTCTGGCTATAAAGAAAACTTTAAAACCACAACTAACCCTCTGCTTTCTTAAACTTTCACAGGAGCAAAAATGACCCTTTAAACTCTTATAGCCCTTTCTGCCCCTCTCTGTTTCCTCCTATGCAGAGCCAGGTAGTTAACTCTGTAAAAAGTGTTGTAACTCTCCATTTGATATGTTGCTGTAGGTAGAATCCTTATGCACTTTTTTGCCTTAAGCTCTACTCACTTTGGCTCAGCAACCACAGCTTGGATCCCTTCCAAAATGCCCAAGAGAGTGAGCAATAAAATGCTGTGTGATGGTTTATGTTCTTACAGGCTATAATGCTTGTTGTTACAATAATATACTGTAGCTGCTGTTCCTAATGTATCTGACGCTGTCCTTGCAGATAACAATTTCAATAGCAAGGACATTTGCCTGTGTGGTGATTTAGATTCCTTATTGGTCTTTGTAGCTGCAGAAGGGAGGTGTTATGTTAATAAGAAGTACTGTGCAAAAGTTTAAGAAGTTTCACATAAACATTTTTACATCTTCTGCATTAGTGTATTGCAAAAAGGCTGCTCCATTCCTCTATCACTGGTCCCTGTTGCATAACATTATCGTTGTTGGGTGTTATATCATCAGTATTTCCACAAAATGTTCCTATTTATTTGTCAGAGTTTATCATAATCTAATACATTGGTTGTGATATGTGGTCTATTTTTGGTTTACAGGTTGATGATTTAGAAATGTGGATACAGGTTTGCATCATTAGGTTCTTTTAGTGGTGAGGGACTGGGCATTCTGGTGTAAATGACATTTGGTTGAACTTTGGGCACTTGATTAATAGTGTAGCTCAACCCTATATTTATGTGCACACAATGTGCCTGTGTGTGTGTGTAGTAGGATTTGTTGTTGTGCATGATATTCGTGATTCTGAAGCGGTTATCGTTTGTTTTTGAATAATAATAATAGGAAAAAAGTATACAGAATTGCGAAGGGCAATACAGGGGGCAACGGGAGGGTTAAGTGAGGAGGAGAAGGTAAAATGCCATTCAAAATGAGCTGACAGATGGTCAAATTCAGACTTAAATGCTCTGGTATTTCATAAAAAATAAACTTTAGCCATTGGACCTACTTTCCTTAGTAGGGCATCCAATGATTGGGCAGCACTTCCTCAACATTTTCCCGTCCTGTAACTTGCTAGCTCAGAGACAGAAGGACTGATTGGTGTTGTGTTGTTAAAACAACAACAGCAAAAAAAAAGAAAGAAAGAAAGAAAAAGAAAAAAACAAACAAACAAACAAAGGTTGGATGGTGGGATCAGGACTTCTATACATTCTGGTGGCCAATTTTGTGGCACAGCCGTGTGCATTTATCTTTGGATTGAGTGTTCTGATAATTCAACAATATTTGCTATTTTTATTTGGAAACTTTCTGGATGAAAAAAAAGTCAGGGAATTTGTAGGTATGTACAGTGGTACTTGAAAGTTTGTGAACCCCTTAGCATTTTCTACATTTCTGCATAAATATTTTCATTTAAGTTCTACAAGTAGATAAAGAGAACCCAATTAAACAAATGAGACAAAAATAGTATACTTGATCTTTCATCTTTTGAGGAAAATGATCTAATATTACATATCTGTGAGTGGGAAAAGTATGTGAACCTCTGTTTTCAGTATCCAGCAATAACTGCAACTAAATGTTTCCAGTAATCAGCTGATCGTTGATCAGTCACATCAGCTTGAAGAAATTTTTGCCCATTCCTCCAAACAAAACAGCTTCAACTCTGCTTCAACAATGCTGGTGGGTTTCCTCACATGAACTGCTCACTTCAGGTCCTTCCACAACATTTCAGTTGGATTCAGGTTACCATTTTGACTTGGCCATTCTAAAACATGAACTTTATTCTTCTATAACCATTCTTTGGTAGAACAACTTCGTCGTTGTCTTGCTGCATGACCCACTTTCTCTTGACATTCAGTTCACGGACAGATGTCCTGACATTTTCCTTTAGAATTCACTGGCATAAAGCAGAATTCAATGTTCCATCAATGATGGCAAGCTGTCCTGGCCCAGACATAGCAAAACAGGCCCAAATCATGATACTAGCACCACTATGATGTTTCAGGGTCATATTTATGCAGGAATTGCTTGTAGGGGGAATAAAACTGGGTGAGGGACAGCCAAATGAACAGATTCATTTTAAATTAACACCAATTATAGCATGGAAAGAATGAGCATAGCAATAACGGTGGTCATCCTGCATCAGCAAGGTCTCTCACAGGCAGAGATTTTGGAGTAGACGTGTGTTTCCAGATGTGCTGGCCAAAGCTCTTCAACAGAGGCACTAAGAAAAAGGAAAGGTTGGGGACCAAAAATTCAGCTAAGAAAAGGTGACAGAACTGGTGGAAGAGAGTGGGACCTGGTACACCCATGTACAGCCCAGGGAAGTATGGTCAGAAGTGGCTTTTACAGAGGGCTTGCAGCCAAAATCAATTCCTCCGATGTGGAAACAAAGCCAGTGACCACTGAAAACAAAGCCACAGAAAAGCAGCAGCAGGTGCTCTGAAGTGATGAGTCCAAATTTGAAATATTTGGCTCTGACAGAAGGCAGTGTATTCAGGAAGGGCTGGAGAGCGCTAAAAGGGTGTTTACAGGCCTCAGTGAATCACTTAGGAGGTTCCTTGCAGTTTGGGGGCTTCATTTGTGCATGTGAAGTTGGGAATTTGGGATTTAACTTGTGGTGACCTCAATGCTGAAAATACAGCCACAGTCACAAAGAACTATCTATATAGTGAGAAGAAGAACAAGGAGTCCTGACACAGGGCCCCAAGAGAATTGGTGCTGTTTTAAAGGGTTTTGACAAGTGTCTAAAACTTTTGCACAGGACTGTATATCCTGCATTCCCTGCATGCAATAAGATGCTTATGCAATAAAGGAAGTATAGTGTGTGTGTGTGTGTGTGTGTGTGTGTGTGTGTGTGTGTGTATGCTCAAGTGCTACATGTACATACGCATGTCTTTTTGTGTCACTGAAGAATTTTTGATCATCTTTGACTGGCTGGCAACTTCTTTTCAGCTGCGTTTGTGTGCTGGTTACTAACCCTGACGCTGCCACAAAATCCTTGATTCAAAACATGTATACACACACACACATACGCATACACACATAAGAATTTTGAAGTTGTCTGAAGCCTGATGAGTTACATCATATGCCAGTAAGACTGGAAACACAGAATTTAAATCAGACGGGGTTCAGGCACCCACTGATCCAAACACCCCCCCAAGTAGAGCAGCAGCTGCAGAAGCAACATGAATTTACAAGGTACAGTAAACTTTTCAAGTACAGCAAGTGAACAGACATTACACGCACTCTACACGACTGAGAGAGTTATAGAGGGAAAGAGAGAGAGAGATAATGACCTGGATTTCCTGTTATAAAACAAACAGAAAGAATATCCCATTGTTCTGTTTGCACATGGCTCATAACTCTGTGTGTAATGTGACGTAATTTGATTTAACTCCCATGCGTGCATTTGTGTGTGTGTACGTGTGTGTGTGTGTGTGTGTGTTGTGTTCATGTTGTTGCACTTTAGATTAGCCATCCCTCTCTGTCCCATGCCCTTGCCAGGCATCATTTGTTCCAGCCACACTGAGATGAATTAGCTTGCTAGTCTGCAGAGAAGTTATGGATGTTTTATTCTGGGGGCAAACAGTTCCTTTTACTGCATCTTATTTTATCTATCTACATTTGATCTTGGTGTTTGTTTTAGAGAAAAGGTTTATCTACTCTTCCACTAACTCCACTGATAATGCACACACATTGCAGTCCACCACACCAGTCAAAGTACTTCAGAGGTCAAGTCAGTCCTGAAACACAGCAGAGTACTTCCTCTACTGCTTACCGATAACCTCAGTGCTGTCAAGAGCAATGCTGAAGCAAAATGGTGCACTGAAACACAATTTTAACAGACATATTTTAAGATTTTCTTTGTAGCGTCACAGTCCTTGAGAATTTCATTTCACGGTTGGGAGTAGCCAGAAAAACAACACTAAAACTCACAAGTGAGACATGAGACTTGACAGACATGGTTATAAAGGTGCAAAGGTTTAGTTGTTGTGTGCCTATAATCAAAAAAGTTTAGAACGACATGTCCCATCCCATTAATATGAATCTCTATATAACTCTTAAAGGAATAGTTTCACATTTTGAGAAATACACACAAGACAAAAAACATGGGGTGTCTCCTCTGGTTGCTTTGCAGCTGCTCAGAATTATTTTTCTTATCCAACTCTCCACCAGAAAGCAAATAAGTGCATCTCCTTGCCTTAAGTTGATAGACACAAAGGGGAATATTATCATAAAACAGCTAATTTAACAATTTATTCAATGAAATTTTGTCCTACTGGAGGACTAGATCAGTGTCTCCCAACCAAGGGAACTTGTACCACAGGGGGTATTTGGTTATGATTATGGAATAGCTGAAAACAAAATCATGAACAATATTAAGTACATATCCACATGCAGTTTGTGTTACAGAAAAAAATAAACAGCCAAACCATTTTACAAATTGGTGTGAGGCTGATCTTTGCACCTTATTTTCACAAAAAACAGAAATCTTCCCTCTACAAAAGATCAACTTCTCAGTTTACCACCAGCATAACTTAGTTTATGTGTTGTGACAGCTGAGCAGCTGTGTTTCTGTGTTTTAAAAAGACAAAATCTTTAGAATTATCAGACCTGGCTGGTATTAAAAGTCTTAAATATAGATAACAGTTGTATTGGACACGTTGGACTCACTGGATGAAAGGTACTTAAACATCACTAAAATGTTCAAGCAAAGTCTTTGCAGAAAAATGATAACAGATTCAACCATGTTGTAAGTACAAAGACAGCAGTGTAAATGTTGGGGTGATGTTACTTCTTTGTCATGAGAAGCGTGCTGACATATAACTTGTGGAACCGTTCCTCATGCACTTTATTCTTAAAATTTCAGCGCTGTATTCACTATGGTTGGATTTAAGGGCCTGTCAGGTTTTTCAACAAAGACATGGCTCTGAATGTTAAAACACAGGTAAAGTACAAAGTCACATGTGGTATTTCCACATACAACACGTGTATCTGTACATGTAAATAATGTAAAATGCTATTTCAACTTTGCCAACACAGGTATAAAGAATAAAGACACATTAAGGTTCACCTGTCACAAAGCTGAGTTTCTTCACATTTTGAATTTGACTACAGTGTTTGCTTAATGAACCTTTCCTGTCCAAACTCTGTTCATTCTCCTCAGTTGTTCTGCTGTGTTAAGCACATAGCAGGTTCCTTGCAGTTTTGGAACCTGAGCCTGAAGTTAGAGATTTGGTCATAACCAGTGGTGACCTCAGTGCTGAAAAGTCATAAAAAAACTATCTTTAGCACAAAGAAGGAGTCCTGCAACAGGGTCTATGGAGACTTGGGGCTGTTTTATTGCATTTTATATGAAGTCAATTGATAATTGATATTGCTGTGTAAAGATGCATTCCCTGCATGCAATAAGATGCTCATGCAATGAAGTGTGTGTTGGTGTGGCCGTTTAGTTCCTCCCTATTAAAACCCTGCTCTTGACTCCATTCTTTGCCAGACTGTCTGTTCAGCCATGCTTTGGCCACCTCCTAGTATCTTGCCTGAGTTTATCTTGTGTTGTCTTTTGAACTAATGCTAATTATTGTCTACCTGTGCCTCTGTATGCTTTCCTGCCTCACCAGCTTACTGTCATGTCTACAAGCTCCAGCTCAAGAACCTGCGCACAACCAGCCCAGCCTCTGACGACAACTCTGGCTCAGTTCCTGCTCAGCTGATTGTCCTGCTATCTAGTCACACTGGCCCATTCCCCAAACTATCTCCATGAAAATTCTACAATAAACAACCATTTTTGAGTACTTCTCTCTGTCTGACTTCTGCTTTTGGGCCCAAAAACTATACTTAATCGTAACACCATTTTATACATGTCAATTTGTTGTCTGAATTAGTGTTGCTAAACTTTTTTTTCAAATAACTGAACTGAACTTAATATTAATTTCACCCCACTGCCCCTGTCAAGCAGTTCTTACAGTATGTGTTGTTCACAGCTGCGTTACACTCCTTCAGTTTAACTTTTCTGCAGCCATCTGAAGACAGCAGGACACATTTGTTGATAAATCTGCAAGCCTCTGATTTGAGCAATGACGTGCCAGAGCACAGTGACATTAAACACAGCTCTCAACTGTCTTTACCTTCATTAAACTGCAAATGACACCAGGCTTGGATAAATTGTAGTTTATGTGGGAGATTATAGCGACCCATCAATCCTGTGTGTGTGCCATTGCTTCATTTCCAATTTTGTTTTTAGCAACAGTAACATTTTATGACATGCCTAACATGTTGGCAAACAGTTCACACATGCAGCAGACACAGAGCAACATTAGCATTTATTTTGCATCCACCTAAAAAATGCAAATCCAGTATTGACTCTCCTCCTAACTCAGACTTCAGAAGGATTATCCATGCCTTTTTATTGAAAACAGCTACCTACTATCAAACCACTGATGAGAGCTATGAGAGTGAACCAAAACAGTAAAGTTGTGGGCTATAAAACCAACAGTGAACTAAAAGCTTCATAAAGGTGAGGGAACCGTAGTATCAGGTGATAATTGTCTGTTTGCCAGCATGAACATCTCCTTTCACATACTGTGCATAGACACTGCATCCTCTTTTAATATGAAAACATTGATTTTAGAGCAGCTTTTAGTCAAAGAAGCAATGCCACCATGAATAAAATTACATCTAGCAGGGCTGCATTCAAAATACTTACTTACTTATAATACTTAAATAGCACACAGGAATTATAAGCAAAATACACTTTAAGTATTAAGTAAAAAATAGCCATTATGCAGTAAAAATTATTTATGTGAGTCTTATATTATTATCTATCACATTATTTGATTATTATTACACTCGTATTTCAATGTTGTAGCAGGTGGAAACAATACTAATTCAGACTACTTTATCACTGTTGGCACGTTAATCTGTAACATCAACATCCTTAAGTTTGTGGAAGACGGAGGTCTTGGTGTGGGGTTTGGGCATCCTCCGCCAAAAAAAAATTTTACACAAAAAATTTGCAATTTCACTTAATTTTTGACCATTATTAACAGCAGAAAGACAAACCATGCAAAAGATGTCCACTTGGGGACCAACTACAACCATTAGTCTAGGAAAATCATTTTGAGGACACAGTCATTTTATAGTGATTAGGTGGTGCTCAGAAAGGCTTAGGTGCTGCACATTAACATACATACATTAACATACCAACAGTCACCAAGTATTCAAAAGAAATACTTATGTAGCATACTGTACAAGTACCTTAATACCTGTACTCAATTAATGTACTTGAGTACAACATTGAGTAAATATTGAAGTACATTCCACCACTGACAATCTGCTTATGTTTTCAGTATTTGTTGTAGTTCTAACTGCAGATAATGTATTGTCAAATTGAAGAAAGTTTTCTCTGTGTGTTGCGCTCACTTGGCTTAAACATCAGTCATTTTCACCATTAAAAGAGTCCTTCTGTCCTTCTGTGGACAGGGTTGTTGCTTGTAGTGTGTAGTGAAATGGATTCATTTCTTTGCAAAGTGCTTCTCTAGTAAGGTAAAATGATCGTGCCCTGCCTTGTGTGATTGCAATGTCTCTTTCAGCAGTGGTGTGAAATTTTATTTTAAAGCGTTGACAAGCAATTCCAGCCTCCGCAATGAGAACAAATGTAACCTTTGATCATGGATGGAAAAAGACTGGATGACAATCATGCTCTGAGGGAAAAAAACAAAATGCGGGATCTGAACTGCACACATATTTCCTTTTTTCATTCCTGTGGAGCAGCTTTTAATTCCAACTCTGTCCTTCGGATCAATATTGTACTAAGTCTCTGAGACTCCACAGACCTGAGAGACACATTTTTCTCTTTCCTCTTACAACTAATCCTGACAAGCAGTCACAAAAAAAACTGTTGGTAAAAACAGTACAACACTCACACATCCCTAGACAGTGGGTGCGTTTATGAAAAGAGCAACAAAGTAACAGAGGACACCACAAGTGCATAAGACCGACTGGACCAGCTAAAATCACAGCTTTTATGGCAGGGACACAAACTTACTTTTACTTTTCCTTCATCTAGTCTATAGTAGAGTGTGTATCAGAGTAACCTAGAGGTTCAAAAATGGTCCCATAACACCAAAGGCTGAGGATTCAAAAATGATATCCATCCCTTGCTGTCAGTGTCCTTGAGAAAGTCACCAAACACATCTCTCCTCACTCTACACAATCCCTAAACTGAACTCTCAGGTTAGATAGACAGTGGGCCTATGTGCAAGAAAGAGGGGGAAGATGTAAGCAGTGGGAGAGAACACTGATTGACAAAGGTGCAGCAAGATTTGCTAATTTGTTTCTTGTTTTTTGCATTATAAAAGACAAGGTGATATTAACATTAGCCAAAGGAAAAAAGTAATAAGAATCAAAATAACAATGTTAAGACCCCTGCTGAACATAGGGTTGTGCCGCAAGCTAAGTATAGTGACAAGATCTCAGAGTTACGGTTGCTGTAGTAACACAACACACAGTTTTCAGAGTTTTCTACATACACAGCAGGCAGAAATATCAACTGTAAGAGTAAGCAGTGGAATAATTTGTCACTATGCTGACAGGAAGCGTCATTTACAGACAAAAACCTCCAGATATGGCATCCCTGTAATAGAAGTGACAAAAAGGATAAAATAAAGTGAGGCTGTACTCAGGCACTTTGAGCTTACCATGACTCTGCTATCATGCTGATGTAATACTTACTATGTTCACAATCTTACTTTAGCATGTTAGCATGCAAACATTTGATAGTAAATGTAATTTGTTTTGCAGGCATTTGGACAGAAACCAAAGTGTTGGACAAATTAGAATTTTGACCTGATGATCATGCCAAATGAAAAGTTATAACTTGAATGTCTGTACCAAATGTTGTGGCATAAAATCATTGTTGATGCATTTCACTCAGTACATGAATGTGAACTCATGGCATGACAAAGTGACTGTGACCAAAGTATATTATCATCTGACATGAGAAATGTCTGAACAAAATGTGCAGTCATCAAGAATTTGAATTTGTTGATAAATGACAATGTCACATCAGAAGTTTTTAGATTAATCATCTGCGACATGAATGTTTGCAAATACATGCAGTCTCCTATTCAAGACTGGACTCAAAGCTAACATGAAAGCTGATTTGACTTTTCACAAATCAATTTTGAATATTTTTTATGCTTCGTTTAAAGTTGAATATCTATCTGCAAATCACAGCAATATTATGATATTGATAATTCATACATGTGTGCCATATTATTATTTATTTTGTTGGTTTGTCAAAATAAATTATGACTACAGATGACTGTGGTGCCATTTTTAGTAGCATGTAGTTGCATCATTATTGATGTTGTGGGGATGGACATGGGTGAGTATTGTTATTATGAGGGGGTGTCATGGTTTAAAAATAAGTCTAGGAACCACTGGGACAGAAACAGTGTGGGTGAAATACTCTACAATGAAAAGATAAAGAGAGAAATGAGATGATCAGATCTCATGTCCTACCCAACATGTAGATTTTGTTTCCTGTTACG
This sequence comes from Lates calcarifer, assembly GCF_001640805.2. Classification (NCBI taxonomy): domain Eukaryota; kingdom Metazoa; phylum Chordata; class Actinopteri; family Centropomidae; genus Lates; species Lates calcarifer. The sequence continues at coordinate 3,798,106 of NC_066838.1, read as the reverse complement.
AAGGGTGTGGCTCCGTACCGCGGCGTGGGCATGGAGGTCATCGGCTGCCACTGGTCCTTCTCTGCCTCATAAACCCTCACCAGGGCCTGTGGTGTGGTGTCTGCTCCCATACCCCCCAACGCATACACCTTCCCATCTGCAGAGAGACATACAAGATAGAAACTCACTGTAAATCAACAGCTTTTACAGAGCTTCTTATCATTTAGTGTCTTGGTGCAACAACGTGGTAGACATTATCTCCCAAGCTTATATCCAGGTTAGTATGAGGTGAATGAAAGAAAAATGTTGCAAACAACTTCCAAACAGCCAGAGCAAGAGATGCATCACTGTGCCCTTTTGTCTGCCATTTCTGGTCCAGCTGCCATGTCGGCTATCTCATCCATCTACAGACATCCAAACAATCTGCAATATTTATGCCCTGGTCTCAGAAACTTCCAGATGACCCATGAATGACTTTTCCACAAGGATACACACAAACATCCCCAGCTACTGCAGTGTCATTAGAATATACAGAGAAGGAAGGAAAGAGAGGAAAATTGCTGAGTAAGCAAACACAGTGCTCCTGCTGAAATACTGCAGGGGGAGAAGAAGGGAGAAAGAGGAGAAATGAATAGGAAAGAGAGAGGCAGAAGAGGAGAGGAGAGGAGATGGCAGTGTTATAGATTAACAGCCTATTAGCACTCTGAAAGCTGTGACAACTTCAATGTGAAGGAGCAAGAAGGAGAGAGAGAGAGAGAGAAGCTGAGAGAGATGGAGGGAACGGAGGGAGAGGAGGGAGATGGTGAGTGTCTCAGTCACTCAGACAGATGACAAATCCACAAAGCTGTGACTTAAACTGTGAAGAATAAAGCAATAATAAATCTGTCACTCGCAATGCAGCTCGACACAAGTGCGATTGCTACGCTGTTCAGCAGTTATGACCAAGTAAATCTAATTGTACTGTTGAACATAAAATAAATGACGTAGCAAGGAGACTTTCATCACATGAAGTGTGTAGCAGTGCACGTACATGTTGGGGCGGGGCAGAGAAGTGAGACCACTAACACTGTGAATACAAAGAGACACGTGCACATGCATGAATGCTGCTTTAATGAGCTTTCTAGAACTATTGGCTTTACATCCTATTTAGCCTGATTTGTGTTTTCACCAGTATCGACAGGTGGATCATCACTGCAGTGACTTTTGGTTTTGTAAGACCACCTTTATGCATGAGGAGAAGTTAATGGCTCTGTGAGACTGTTACACTCATTTTAAAGAGAACCACACTGAGAAATAAAGCACTGGGCAAATAGAAATTTTGAATGTGATGATGGTGCTAAAAGTCAAGGGATTACCAAAGTTCACAAAGACTGTTACTATGATTATCCACAGAACAGTTACAATATTTCACTAAAAACATCAAATGTCACCTTCATAGTGGTGCTAGCAGAAAGTTTAGAGGATCACCAAAGACTGGCTGTGAGTGTAAATACACTGGCTCTTGTGTAAGAACATGAAAGGTTTGCACACACAGGTGTTCCAAGTACATTTCAGAAAACTTCTCTGAGGACACGAACTTGTTGAGAATTGCTTGGCTCAACATAATGAATGAGGAGGTGCCTGATCATGACATTTGATCACTAGCACAGTTGATGCCCCTGAGTTGTGATGGTTTGAGAAGTGGCTGCATCAGCTGCTTGTAAGTTCTAACTTAGCTCAGTTCTAACATAAGTGTTTAAGTGGAGTTTTACACATCATTAAATTAAAAAGAGTTGCACCTGTCGTCATACTCATGGAGTATGGTATGACCTGAAACTTGATAATGTATTCAGTTTATTTGACTCATTTATTTTTATTTTAATTAACTACAGTATAATAATTAACTCCAAAATCACTCAGGTTAATATTATGATTTTTAAGTCACAGTCAAGACTCTCTACACATGACTCATATAATAAGTCTGGACCACTCACAAATCATTCACACAAAGAGAAGAGCAAATTCTAAATAGTCACAAGAGAAAACTGGTGAACATGTCAAATTTTTGTGAATCACTTATAAGTACTACTGAAGAACAGCTCTGTTCATACAAGTGCTTCTAACATTAGGTCTATTGTCTATATAACTGCAAAAGGTAGGTAAAAAAAACTTTCAAAGCAATAGCAACATACTGGATGGATTTGGTGGTTTCATGCTGATTTTCTTCAGCCCAAACGATAAAGAAGGCAGTATGGTGAAAAGGGTGTCATTGTAATTTTGTAGGTATCATTCTAAATGACTATGGGTGGTCACTGAAATGTTCACCAAACTGTCAAAATCTCCTTATAGAAAACATAAAAGCTGGACAAGGAAAAGATCAGTCTTTGGGAAATGGAGGCTCCAACATGTAAGCTAGTGTGTGTGTGTGTGTGTGTGTGTGTGTGTGTGTGTGTGTGTGTGTCATGCAGAAGAAAGACAGAAATAGTAAGAGTGAGAAATAAAGTAGATTAAACAACAACCAACAATGCGTATGTGTATCTGAGTAAGTGTCTATAATAGAGTAAATTATTTCCCATGCAGGATGTCTGTGTGTGACCCATTCAAAACAGCACAAAGAAAAATAACTGTCAAAACGTCTGTCAGAATAAATTTCTTTTACAAGAGCTTCTACACATCCAAAAGCTCCTTTGTCACAGCAGTATGATAAGCGTTTCTATGTACAATGAAATGAGAATCTGTTTTCACTGAGATTAAATGTGGAAAAAAAGCCTTCACATGCCCAGAGGAGCCCTTGGTTATCTAAAAGTTTCCTTTTAAAATGTGTTCTCTGGGGGACTAGCTTTTATCAGGCATTAAATCACAAGATGCAGTTTGCATACAAGACTTTAATCCTGTATGAGACACTGGACCAAAGAATTTCTGGGAAAAGACGGAGGAGAACGTCGCTCCTGTAATATTTTATATAACTTAGAAGTACTGTGTCCCATTTTCATCAACATTGTTGATTATCAGAGTACAAAAAGAATACAGTCAGACCAACAAGCTCTAATTTTTCATTTAATTAACACTAATAAATTAGACTACATTGTTCTCTTCACAAATGGGTACACCTTATTGTACAAACTAATACAGTGGCAGTGCATCCTTTCAGAACAAACCACTGCAGAGTAAAATTTAAATTACTTGTGTGAAAATCTGCTCAAGCAACAGTAAAAAGTGGCAAGTATGGATACTAAGTTGTAGCCTCAGCATGAACCCAACTACCCTGAGAAAGAGTCTCATTTTGTCCACTGAACTCTTTCTATTATTACCCAAAGTCGTGACCATAGGTGAGTGACTTGAGACCTGTGCCTTCAGATTCAGCTTCCTCCTGCTCCCACGACAGTCTGGTACAGTGTTCTCATTATAGTATATGGCACCAATTCCTGCCTGTCAATCTCAAGACCCCACAATACTGTCAGTATCACTCAGCACCTTCCTGCACTAGCTACAGCTCCTTCCTTGCTTGCACGCCAAAGCCCACATGGTGCCTTGTCTGGATGAGGTTACTTCAGCCTGAAGGCTCTAGCCCCTTTTACACAGCCTTTCGAAGGCGGGAATATTTCATTATTCTGCCTCACCATTCTGTATTAAAGGTTCAGAGGCTGACATTGGGTGAGAGGCAGGGTACACCCTGGACAGATCGTCAGTCTATCACAGGGCAGACATATAAAGACAACCATTCACACTCACATTCACACCTATGGGCAATTTAAAGTCGCCAGTTGATCTGTATGTTTTTGGACTGTGGAGAAGCTTGAGTACCTGGAGGAAACCCATACAGGCACAGGAAGAACATGAAAACTCCATAGAGAAAAGCCCAGAGCGAGCTGGGGTTCAAACCCAGGACCCACTTGCTGTAAGGCAACAGTACTAAGCATCTAAATGTAGATAAATGCAGGGAGTGTTTTTCCCCTTCTTTTTCCCTTTCTTTCTTTTTTATTTTGTTTTGCTGAGGAACCTCTAACTTCATTGCTTCCCCCTACCTATGAAACAAAACCTGGGCCCTCAGGGGAACAACTTTGTATACAGCTGGAATTACTGACAGTGTGACATGATGATAAATATCTACCGATCTAGACTGTTATTTATCACTGTAAGTGCTTGACATTCACTCTCCACCCACACCGTTACCTGTGACCGACAGAATCTCACAATTGCTGCTTGTGTTTGTGTCTGTATGTGTGAGTGTGTGTGTTTATGCCTGTGTGCGCGTTCGCCTTTTGGCCCAGCCTCAGTCTAATCATGTGCAATCTCCTCTAATTAAGGAAACCATGCTCTATTCTCTACCCGTCACCCCGGGAGACTCCATGGCAACTACAGCGTAACCTACAGTCTGTTATTATGGGGTGGCTGTTTGGCAGGTTGGTGCTTGGTGAACAAAATCCATCACCACTCAAAGCCAGACCCCTGAGTCACTACCTGGAGCTTAGTGATAAAAAAAATAAGCTTTTTGCACGAAATATGCTCATAACGCTCTGTACTGACCCGACAGATCAAAAACAGTGACGCACAGAACTGTAAATGTGGCAATATCAGCAGATATCAAGGACAGAGACACACAAAATAGTTATGCTTTACATTTCTGTCCTTCTCCTTTATAACTGATAAACGGAGGCTGCTGTTTTGATTCCTCTCGGTTTGTGTCCTTCTCTTATCGACATCCAGTTTTTTTTTTTTAGGCCTGCATCCTCCTCTCACTGCTACTTTCACTTTACTTTCATCATTTTCCATCCCTTTTTACTCCCATTCAGTCTAATTGACTGCATCATCCATCCCATCTCATCCTCTTTTTTCTCTTGCCTATCATTTTATCCTTTTATCCTTCCCTCTAATCTTTTTTTTCATTACTCCTTACCCATTTGCATGCCTCCCATAATGCAGCACTCAGTCCCAGTATTGGATGCTCCGCTACAGAGTGCAAGAAATGACAGAAATGTGGAATTGCTATGTTAGTGAAGGTTCTTAAATGCATTTTTCAAGTAACCAATCATACAGTGTGATTAGTGTATTCAAGTGTATTTTTGCTTTGAAAAGTAATATTTTACAATATTTGCATGAAATCAAGTTCAATCAAAGGAGTAAGATACAGCTGACCAGCTAAAGAGAGCCTTAGATACATGAGTAAAGCTGAATAACTGGCTAATATTTAATGTTCTGTCCTTCAGCCTGTCTTTTACTCTTTCTTAAAATTATCAGTAAATTTGTTCCCTGTAGTATTTCATTTTGATTCATATTCAATTAGTTTGTCTATTCTCTCTGTTTAATCGATCAGTTGTACACGAGTTCATTATAACAGTTTACTTTCTTCAAAAGGTTAATAACTCATTCTGGTTGTCATAAAAGTTTCATGTTTTTTCTAAGAGTTGTGCTCCCTTTTGAAAAATTTGTTTACTGACAACCTGTTGGCCTCTACTCTACTGAGGTTAGTGGAGTGCTTATATAATCTGACGGGTGACAAATCATCGGACCTGTGCTCCTATTTTTAGAGGCTTCCTGAAGCCAGACTCAGTCTGGATTAAACACACTTGAAATGAGAAAGAAGATGAGAGCAAAGTTTAAAAAACAGAGGGTGAGCACATAAGAAAAACTAAGAGCAGACAGATTTTTCAAACCAACAAAATTACATTTACATGCTATTAATCTGCTTTGCAAAACACATTTTCAAAAAATGTAGGGTAGGGTAGCTGTCACTAGAAGAAGTATTTAAGTGTAGTAGATTGGATACAAAGACTCTGACATCAGAGAAGTTCAGCAGATGCAAACAATTTCTAGGAGCCAGGGTTTCGCATGAAAGCGGGAAAGTTTAGCCCAAATTCAAAATTCACAACAGGCACGTTAAGCGGACATGAGCAGAAAGAGGAAGCAAAAGAGAAGCAGGTCGGGAGCTGCAGTTTGATGAGAGCTTTAATATCCTCAGTCACGTCACCAAAGTTAAGGAGATTGAAGGTAATTCAAAGAAGTAAAGAAGGGATTTACAAGGCCTCCTAAGAGAAACTATATATATATTAAAAAACAGTGATAAAGTCCTTACTCATAAATCCACTTAACATTTACTGAATCTGGGATGTGCTCAAAAAACATAGACAAAAAAAGCCTCTCATCAACAGTACGGCAAATGCAAGTCTGTTACATTCCACCACTGGAAACACAGCAGGGACAAAGTTGTCTCATGCTCCTGTCCTTACTGCTGTTGTGATAGATGGACGACGATCTCCCACAGCGACATTTAAAGGGCACTGCACTCTTCCTAATGAATGCTTGTCAATAGCAGATCAATAAAACCCCCCAGCCTGCTGCTAGCTATAGTTGCCATACACTACCTATGGACTGAGAGAAAAGAGGGCTGGGGTCTTATATTTAGGAGGATCGATTGTCCTTACAAAGACAAAAAGATGAGTCAGGCTCCCTACTTTCTTTCCTAATGTTGTTTTTTCTTTATTTCCTTCTTTCCTCCTTCCTTTCCTTTGTTCCTTATTACCTTCTTTTAATTTCTCCTTCGATTTTTCCTCTTTCTTTCTTTCTTTTTGGGTTAACTGCAGGTCCCTCTTGAGTCGGAGACAATGACACCAGTCATACAATGACTGGTGTACAACCACACTGTACTGTTGGCTTAGTGTAACACAGACACACTCATACAAACTCACACAGGGGGGTCAATAGTAAATGTATATGGTGAAGCAATCACAATGTCCTCTTTAGTGAGGCTAAGGGTAAATCAATAGTCCTGTCAAAACCTCCATCTGAAGACCACCTTGAAGAGGGAAAAGATCAAAGTGTATTTGTTGACTTGAAAGAATCATGCTGACAGTAACGCAAAGAAGTATAAATAACAGCCACACAAAAGAAGCAGTTTCAACACACTGAGTTCAGATTCATACCAGAGGCAGAACAGAGGGGAAAGCAGCTTCCTTTCAGGCAGCCGTGTTCACAGAGACATGCTGGAACGTTGAATCTTTTCTCTCTGCATGCAGCATGTGGATTTAACAGAAATAGATTAAGGGAGCACACAGTGGATTATATATAAATATCAACACAGAGCTACAGTGTATATATTTGCAAAAAATCCACTGAGTACCTTTAAAGTAAAAATTACCTGTATGTATACATATACACAGATGTGCACAGTATTTCTACTCTCAAATGTTGATATTATCAAGGTAGCTGTAGTATGCTAAAATATTCAGTTTAATTCCCACGTTGTCAAAGGTTTAACCAGTAACAGACATATGGATAATATATGACAAATGATCCAATTATTATGACTGAGTATTTTCTACATTGTGCCTTTTTCAATCCCACCTCCTTGGGATTTCCAAACCTTACTGTCCCCTCTCGAAGATCCCACTCCTTTCCCACCAGTGAGATTCTAATCATTCACGTCCACAATAAAGTTTGCTATTGAGAATCTGTCGTCCCCATCCACTGAGATGTGGCCCTTGTTATAGATTATTAAAAGTCCATATAATTTGCAATTACAAGTGTCATAATAAACTGTTTAACAAGCTGCTTTTAGAAGACATGAGATAAAAATCAGCCTTATTAAATGTCTTTCATTTTTAATATTAATGATGTATAAATGAAATTTATCTAAGCAATCAGTGGTCTAAAACAGAGAAAGTAAAAGAGGTACAGAAAGTGAGTGGGTGAGATGGAAACTGAGAGAGGCTACAGTTAATTAAAACTTGACTTAATTTATCATGCACCAGATTTGGAGGCATATGGTTAACTGGGAGGCAATGCATGTACATGAATAGTTACATCGTTAATATATATAATTTAATTTCATCCTGCAATGATGATGATGCTGTCCACCTGCTCCCACCTGCATCAGAGCTTGATTATCCACAAGGATCCTAATACTGTTGCAGTCATAGCACCTGGTGCGAGTGCAATTTACACACTGGCACTGTGAGAGGCCTTCCTACAAAGACCAATGATGTATAATTATGACCATTACAGAAATCTGACACTCACAGATGTCAGATTTCAGCTTTCAGTTAGCATTGGTCAAAAACAGATTTTAAGTCCAGCTGGTATTTTGCACATTTTGTGCAAATAAAATGTCATTAAAGAGGGAAAATAAAGCTCTCTGAGCTCATGAGCTGTCCCTGACATACTTTATCATTTTAAGCAGTTTTCGGGTAGATTACCATGTAAATACAAGGTTCATGTAGTACCCAGTAAATATGACTTTCTAACATTTACAACTACTGAACATGAAGAGATGAAAGCAGCTGCTGCTAGCTGTGCCTCGCTCTGCATCAGGCTATTTGAGTGGTGCATTGTGCTGAAATGAAATCTATTAAACTTCATAAAAGCCCATAAGAAGCAGGTCATTGTTTATCAAGTGCAATTAACCATTCGATTACAAATCTGTTCTCACACTGCAACACAGAATGAGCATTCACGAGTCATTTTTTATAAATGACTGTCAGAAGTTGATGTTGGTGCTCACTCATAAAGGGGGAAATGCACATAGATACAATGTTTTATAATTCTGCAATATGTTATTTATGATATTCTAATGAACAATAAGAAATGACCTGAATAAATAAAACATGGAAAACTAACAAGCCTGTAAAACATGTTTAACCTAAAAGAAGAGAATTCATTTATATTCATTTTATTGCATTGTTTTCTTTTACACACATACACATTCTTCTCTCTCACACACAAAGAAGTTCCTTGCTGCTTTAACAAAGTCTCGCTTCATTGCTACTTGTGCTACTTTTACTTTCTTTCTTGGTGTCCCCCATATTTGTGTTAATTCATTTCTCCTATGTAATTTCACCCTCTATAGTTTCTTCCTGCATTGCTGCTATTGGATTTTTTTAAAAAGTGTATCTGCTTCTAAGTGTCCAAACACAAAGTACAATATATTTAAGAAAAATTATTCATTGGATATGATTATAATGTTTATAAAATAGTCACAACAACAAGACATAAATGTAAACAGCTAACAAAAGAAAATATCAATATACAAGGCAGGAAAATATTGGAATGAGCAACAGCAATTTTGCATGTCTCCCACTCTATATTTGAATTAAAGCAATCACGTTCTCCAGCAACACCCTGCTGTAAACAAACGCACAGCAAATACACACAACACAACAACATACAGGAACACGCAGCAACAACTCACGTGTTTCCAGAGGACACAAAAAAGTGATGAACCTGGCTGGGAAGCACTTCTTGTTCAGTGCTTTGTGATGCATGAAGTTACTGAAAACAGCTACTCGTCAGTGGTGTTGGACTTCAAGACTGAAGTGTTTGCAGCGCACCGAACACATGCAAATAGACAAAGCTGCATCTACAACTGGTGGCTGCTGGATATAAGAGTAGTTAGAGGTCAAGTGTCTTTCTCAAGGGCACTGAAAGGGAGGGGGGAGTGGTTAGAGCAGTACGAGTTTTAAACAAACAACTTTAAAGTTAGAAGTTCATGCTTCTCTCACAGGAGGCTCTTCTGGACTAATCAACTAAAAGGAAGCTGCTCCTTCCTGACCTTTCAGTTTCCCTCACTGCTGTCATGCTCTCTTCTTTGCTGAACTCACAGTCATACAGCACAAAACCTTTACTTACCATTTTACCCTTTACTTTTGCATCTACTGACATTTAAGTGTCTTCTTGAAATAAATGACGCATATATCAGTATTGCACCTGCTACGCTCCAAAAATAGCCACAGTGCCACAAAGGCAGGGATTCAAAACCGTAATTACAGTATCTGCCTGTGCCACCCGGGCTTATTAAGCTTTTTACTACTCTTATTATGTGGAGACCTGGCAGCAGTGAGCCCATGTCCTCTCTACACTTCAAGCTGTGGTTTAGGAAATTAGCTTTTGATTTGAAGCCCCGTAGACAATTGTGTGTGACTGAGTAGAGATCATATTAGGTTTGACAGGAATCAAAGAGTACGAGCAGGGAAAGGCTGTATTAATTAGTGAAACTGTGGCAAAGATAGAGACTGTAACCACCAAATGAAAAAAATGTGTTTAAAGTTTTGTAATTACTTGATTTAAAGCATAAAACCAGTGCTTTCTGTTTGACTTAAGTTAATTCCTGAGACAGTGCTTTGCCGTGTTAGTCCATTTTTTAAGCTGGTGCCCTGGAAGGCTTAGTAGGCACAGAGTAGAATTAATGCTGCCCGGGTTTGTCTCCCACTGCGGCTGCAATCATCTACACTCACAGCACTGTGGGGCACTTTAGGATTTAGCAGCACTACTGTACTGTGTTTGGGATAACTGAACATTGCCCTTTCAGTGTATCTCAAACGGACCATTACCTCCTGATAAACACTTCACATCACAGCATTCAACTGGAAAATGTCATCACTAACTGGCAGCAATTTTCAACACAAGTGTGTGATGATTCCTCTGCTTCTACTCAGATCTGTTCAAACACAAATGTAAAACTCATTTCAACTTCAATATCCAATAAGACTGGCCAGAACACACAACTTCCCAGCTCCTGTAACAGCTGGGGAGTAAGGTGTGTTCTTCCCACACCTCTTACTGTCTCAGGCTCGTGTGTGTAAATTAGATGAGGAGAGACTACTTGTTGAGGTTGAAAAATATATAGAGCTACACAGCTCATGGTCATGTTATTACAGTAGACAAGAGATACTGCCTGGCCACCATCGCTCTGCAGTTTTGCTCTTCAGGTGAGAAAACAAGTTTAAGTGGTGGGAGTCCACATGATTTTAACTTAATGCCTTAACATTGTTGAAAACATTTTTATAAGGGTTTTCCATACCATTGTGAGAGGTAGTGCTGAAAGTGACTGTGAGGATGAAAAACCTACTCCGGAGAGAAAGTATACTATACTGGCCATAGTATAAAACACTTTTTTGTTTTGTTTTTTGTTGTTGTTGTTTTTTTTTTTTGTTTGTTTGTTTTGTTTTTTGTTTTTTTTTACAGAAACATCTGTTGAAAAAATGTAACAAATGAATTACAAGTGAAAACAACTTCTTAGCAACTCCCAGTATCTTTACTGCAGAAGTAAAGCAAAACAACTAAGAATCATGTCTGTCACAGACAAAGACTTGTTAACCAGTAATTTTAGTTTAAAAACAATTATATCATTGTTGAAGTGTAATTTTATTTTTATTTTATAACATATAGCTAACTTACACTTGCTAGTTTGAATGCCATGTACTTAACATTAGATAGGTGCTAAAATTGTAATTGTAACTGCACACAAATTGGTTGAATTCCTGGAGAGAGAGAAACATGTAGAATGTTATAATTAATACTTGACTAATGGCAAATATGAAGTTGAGGAAAAAGACTAAGAGTAAAAAGTTAAAAAAAAAACAAACAAAAAAAAAAACAAACAAAAAAAAAAACACCACACATAGCAGCACATTCTTGAACTTTTTTGCAGATACAGGCTGAATGGGACTGGATAAAACCTGGATGTAACAAAGGCTGCTTGAATGGAATGAATGGAAAAATGTGAACTTCAAACCGACAAACCTGCATGTTTCTAAACTGCAGTACTATGTGAAAACTTGTGCCCTGCATCTGCACTGTAAGTAAACAAGAATGGGCTTATTCCCATTGATTTTAAGACCACTTTAAATTCTCAATGAAGCTTCAGCAGCAGCCATCGATCACAGCTGACAAGTGATAAAGTGCTTGTTGTCAAGTACAAATTGGTTGATATTGATATCTGGCAACCTCTCCGCTCTGCAGATAAACCCATACTGAACATTTAATTTCCTGATCCTCCCCACTGTGCTGTGACATTTACTGCACTGCACATACAGTATGCCCATTCATTTAGCTTTGCACTGAGTGGGAGTTAACTGGAAAATTCTGAACAAAGAAGCTGAATCACTTGTAACCATGCTTTAACAACATGCGATGTGCCCTTGAGCAAGGCACTTATACCTTTGCTTGTTGTAGAGACTGAAGGTTAGAAAAGGAACACACAAAAACTAAAAGACAAAAGCTTTCTCCTTCTGTAAGAGACAGCTCTAAAGCACTCACCAAGCACCTGATAGCTCCAGTGGGGCTGCTTGGTTGCTAACAGTAGAGGGTGTTTACAGGGCTTTGCAGTAAAAGAGAACTAGTGCTCAGTTACTCTTTCCTGGCTGACGAAGCAAATGAATTAAGCCTTGGTTTAGTTACAGTGGGCCTCATGCAAGAACGTCTTGTACAAACAGTGATTTTATCCCCTTCACCAACTTGTCACATTTGCACATTTTACATTTTTTCTTAAATGAAATTCATGTGTGGTCCAGGTCTGCCATACGGATTATGTAAAAAACAAAGAAAGAAAAAAAAAGTTTGATTTAAATGCATAAAGGTCTGGACGCAACACTATTTACAACAGCTGAACTCTGCTTTGAAAGTGTCGATGGAACTGACATGACTGTTAGCTTGTGGTGGGAAGATCTGTAGAAATCACCAACAAATCCGCACCATTTTTGTTTTGGTGTATTGAACCCTTCTGTCCTGTTAGTGACCAGTAAGTCTTGAAATTCAATATCGTACAATCCCAAGAATAAAATGCGGAGGAGTGAGGAAGCTTTTGAAGAGATACCGATAGCGATATCAGCATGTTTGCTTGCATGTTAGCTGTTAGCTTGGGAGCTGTTGTAGTTCACAAACAAGTGTTGTGAGCAGTCCTTACGTCACTAAGCCTGCTGCCTATCTCACAAGGACACAGGGGTGAACTTCACTGTGAGCAGGCCTCTAATCTCATTGACTCTGTGTTTAAATATGTTACTAAAATCAGCTTACTTATGAATACCAAAGGATCCACTGCCACTGTTCCAGTGCCAGACACCACAGAACACCCTCAGAGGTCCCGTGGCCATGCCCTGACAGAGCTGTCACAAGGGTGACCTATACAATATTAATCAGGTTGTTTTGTTGTTGCTGATCAGTGAAGTTGTTGAGTCGATTACACAGGTTGCTGTCCAGAGGAACACCAAGTGTAACATCACCTTGCTATAGTTCAACGTTTTTTGGCACCCAGTACTGCTAAATTTATATTTTCATCTCCTAATGTTCAACACTGAGACTTGAAGCCCCAGAATTTAAAGTTCTTTGTACCCTTGGATAGGGCTGGGTTCCAAACTTCGGTTCTTTTATGGCACCGACCTAAATGCTTCGATACTACCTGGTATCAAAAGACACTTTGTTTTTCGGTGCCAAGTTTCGATACCAAGGAGTTAATCACATGATCAAGATCTGATAATGCTGCCAGTGATTGGCTGTAACATTACACGCAATAACAGGGGTATGCAGGAAAAATAGTTACGCCCACAGACGGGGTTCACGTGTATCTGTGTCGTGAACTACAGTGTGTGTGTCGAAGTGGTTAAAAAAATGCGACCGAGGTCAAAAGTGTGGCTCCATTTTAGCAAGATTGATGCCAATAGTGCACAATGCAATAATTGCAAAAAAGGACATCGTTGCTAAGGCAACACGACCAATTTGACGAAGCATTTGAACGTGCATGGAATCAATTCAAAAGAAAGTTGCTCTGTGTTCAACTGCACAAAGATTTAAAGGTCCTTAGTCTACAGCAGTGAGCATTAGACACTGACTTGTTCTTTTGCACCAAAAATTATTTGTTGTATATTTTTTATGCTGGAAAACTGCTTTGAGTGGAAAAATGCCAAAGCTGGAAAATAAAACTTGTACCATATTATGTAATGTAATTTTCTTTGTTAGAATTGATTTTATAAAATTGAATTGAACAATACCCAGCCCTACCCTTGGGTGACAAAAATAGCATAACAAGTAGCCGTATGCCAAGTCTGTGGCAATAATTATGCTAATGACAGAATCTCATGAACATGTAAATTTCCCCATTGTGGGACTAATAAAGGATTATCTTATCTTATCTTACATGTATCTGATCGCTGCAATTTAAGTTTGATGAATTTGGCACTCAGACAAGCAAGCCTCACGGAAAATGTGAGAGAGATTTAGGACAGAGAGATGCCCCTGTACATGCTGCTATTACACATCCTCATTGCAGCCTGACTGAAATACATGTTCTTACTATCTCACAAACAGAATGTCTGTAGCTACTTGCCTATATCCACTCTGCCAAATCACTTTCCATTTGGATGGATATCCATCAGTGCAGCTGCTTTCTTTCCACAGTCTCTTTCTATCGCCACAGTCTCCAGTTGCTACTTCCCTCTGCACACTGCACTAATCAGATTTCCTGTAAAGCCACTGTTGAAATGATTGTGGGCAACTGTAATGAGTGCCTCTGTTTGTTAACTGCTGTTTTAATTTGTAAGCCTTGTACAAAGCATAGAATAATAGATTCTGCCTGTGTTCTGTGTATTCAGCAATAGAATAAGGACAGGTTTTGTCTGGCTACACCAGAGAGAATGAGACTACTGTATGTAATTGGAATATGTTGCAGTGGGCACACTGTAGCTGCCAAGGTTTGTTTATCATTTTAGTGTTTTCCATAGCAATGTTTTGTGTTAAAATGTGATGAAAGCAATGCAAAAAGGCCAGTTTTTACCCAATGATAAGTGATTTGGCCTTTATGTTGGTTAATTTACCACACAATCTATGCAAACGGGTACTTGGTTGAAAATTACACTCTACACTTAATGAGATAATCACCTGAAGTGGATGTAAAGCAGCGACAGCTTGAGAGGTGTGTACATGAGTGAGAGACAGGGGAGCTGCGTGGATTCATGTCAGTGAGCACAGAAAGTGTGTGTTATCTGTGATGATGATGATGAAGATGACGATGATGATGAGATACAGAGACAGGCCAGCTGTGATGTTGTGCAGGCATGTCACAAGGTAGCGGACGTTAACCTAAAGTGACAGCTTGGTGATGCACGGCACAGGCTACGGCAGTGAAACACACTCTTTCTCTCTCTCTCACACACATAAACACACACACACACATTCAGTCTACGCGTGTGTTCATCTTCCTGTCTCTGTCTTGATCTCATTGACACGCACATAATCAGCTAGGCTCGCTCTCTCTCACATGCAGATACACACATCGTCTAATTTCTCTGATCTGTCCCATTCTGCACGTGACAGCAGTGGTTGTGTTGTGTTGCCTGAACTGAGTTGGCTGATGACAGGGCGGCGGCACAGCGAGCCACAGCAGCAGGCTTTGCTTTGCACAGTTCAAACACAGTGACAAAACAACATCATTACCCGTCATTCTGCGGGTGTCGACACTGGCACAAACAGTCTGCGACAGCCCGTCTCCTTTGACTACAAAACAAACTGCACCTGTGTGTATAAGTGAGATTGTATGCACTGTTCTCCAGGGCAACACAATGAACTGGATGGAGATATCAGATACATTAACACACTTAACACACTCTTCACTTTAAAGGGTCAGTTCACATAATTTTGTCTGTGGTGATTACAGGACTGAAAATGGCAGTTGAGCAAACATCCTTCACACACAAAGCCTGCCACATACTCACATGCTTGTACATTTGAAGCTATTTAAGCAAGTGGTAATACAGTCTACCACACAGCACATTTTACTGAGACACAACTACTGTAATGGGCTCACTCATGTATCACAGTAAACTGATTTGACATCATTGTATGAAATGACTGAGAGGTCAAAACCTATAGAGGACCATCTGATCAAGAATTGACACAGTTAAAGTAGTTGTTTTGCTGATTGGCAAGCATGCTGGTGATTAGCTCAGCAGCTTCAGTGGTTCATCTAGCATCTTTTACAAGGACAAGTGGATGAACTTCACTGTGTGACTTCTGGACAAATAAAACAACACACAGTAAAGAACACTGTATCCAAATGGCTCAAATGTCACCAAACAGTGCAGTTCAGAACCACAGGTCTTCACAGAAACACCCTGATTCACTTTTAGCTGCCCAAAAGTATTCTACTTTCATCTAGAAAGCAGTACCACTGAGTGCCTCCGGACAGCAGTCATCAAGGACTGCTGCTCTGCCAATTCTTCTGTCCCTGCCAGTGCTGGGATTTGATCAAAAAGGTTTCAGATCACTGCTGCCTCATGTCACCTTCAAGTCTCCTCTGAGAAATTCAAACTCTATAATCTACTGTAATCATTCATGTTCTGTTTTATATCTCACAAATTGTATGCCAGAAACCATCGCCAGCGTGCCCTCCAAGGACGTCAACATTTAGACATTTAGATCTCTTTTAAATTTGCAGTCGCTGCCTTTTTAAACTTGTTTTATTCTTGTAAATAAATATCTGTTCCCAATAATATCCCCACAACAAATATCCAGAAAGTTGCTGATCCATTGGGAAAAGGATGCACAGTCAAAAAAAAAATCTCAGCAGTGTTATTCCACTGCATCTGACAGTGTTGCCCGCTCCTCTGGTGTGCACCGTAGTGTGTAATCCCTGGTAAGCTCAGCGATAATGCAAGTTTTGATGGGATCGTTAGCTAATGTTCCATTGAGGATTTGGCTGAAGGTAAGATAGCTCCACCAGTACAGTGGAGCATAACCAGACAGATGGCTGGGATTCTCACAAACCACAGGAGCCCTTACAGCCCCTAAACACACAGAGACACACAATAAGAATAGAAAAAAAAAATGCTTCACACAGTAGCAGTTAGAGAAGCAAGGTAGGATTTCAAGGTAGGATTTAAAGACATCAAATTCAGCAGCTCATTAAGTGTCACATACCTGAATCTCCTTCACCTGTAACTTCTGAAAGTTAAAATGTCTCTTCAAGATTCCAGAGTTTAAAGTCATGAGTCATTTCCTTTCCCTCTGATTTGCATTAAATAGACTGGACCTTTTCTTTATGCAAATATGGAGCAGTCAATGTGAAGTGCCCCCCCGACTCAAAACTGGCCACACTGCTCCCACAATGCATACATTACATGGAAGATTAATGGGAAGCTTGAAAATGATGATCTTTTTAGGAACTGGTCAAAATGTTAACATTAGACTCCTACAGTCTAGAAGGAGGCTGGTAGAAGGTCTTTGTTAGCTGACCCAGGGAGGCCACAGGGATACAGTCGGATTTAAACAATCAGCTCATACTTTAACAGGAATAATTTTAGATCAGGGTAGAAAATGGTTGGAGTTTTGTGAATCTGCTGTACTTTATAAATGTACTTTGTAATTATTCAATGATGACCCATTTTTCATCACAAAAAAGGCTGAAAAAAAAATAAAACAATGAACTACATATTAGAAAAAAATCTTTTTTTCAGTTGCATCAATGAGTAGCATCTGGTCTCTCAGTCATGCTGTTTCTGCTGGTAATGTTAACTGAGGTTACTGTTTCTTGGAAGGAAATAAGCAACAAATATGGCCAAAATTCATTTGCGACAAAACAGCTGGACAAACAACAAAAGTAAACATTTACAAAAAAGGAAAGATATTGTAACACAATCAAAGTTGCTCTAACATTACTCTCAGTGATCTATATTCATGTTTATAGGCTATCAGCAGACATGAATACAGTGTTAATGGGCACAACAGCCCTCTATATTCACCAGTTTTTCCACTGCAGCACAGTATAATGAATATTGCACACTTGTCGTCTAGTACAGCCCTGAACACACTTCAGATGCTGCACTGAATCTGCACTTTGTCACCACCTGATTCTCTTTGGTGACTGAGAGTCACTGCAGATGCTGCTCTCCTTCTAAGGCAAACTTTGTGTCAGCTTCACAGGAAGCCATTTTTAGGTGCAGTGTGTATGCACAGCTTGTACAGCAGGCGTCCATACAAATGTGAAGCAGAAAGACAGAGATGTTTATGTGAAATCAAAGAACCCAATTTAAATCTTAAAAAATGAGAAATTAAACACCTAAAATAAGCACAGCAGATAGAAACAGCACTAATTTTTTATAGTGCACAGCTGTGCAGCACTGAAATCACCAGCTCAGACTGAATTTGGCTCCTGGAGAGGGCAAAAGCCAGTCAGGGCCCCAGAACAACCTCAGCCCTATTAAAATGATAAATGGTTTGACAGCCACCTAAGTGCATATCTCATTTTTCCTGCATAGAGTAGAGCTAATGGTAAATGTAGTCCTCCCCCAAAGCAGAGCATGTTGCAGACAAGGCAGCTGCTGTTTTGTGACATGATTTTGTCCCAGTGTGATGTTACAGTGCAACGCCTTTAGGTTCCTCATAGCAGATGTCCCATTACACCTCACACGCAATGTTCAGTTCTGATAATTAAATTACAGTATTTGTGTGAGTGCACACAGAGGCACAAACTGTAAAATATGCATCAAACACACACAACTGTAGTACATGGTCTCCCTCTCACACACACATCACACACTACAGCAAGACACTATTTCAGGTAGCGAGTTGGTAGATAACAAATTATTTTCCATTATGGTGATGTGTTTCTTGACAATGGGCCATTAGTGGAGGACGGCATGCTGTTAAGAATTCATTGGCTGGTGGCTTTATTTGCTCAGGGGGAGGTCTGAGTCATTTGTCAGAAACAGAAGGTGTTGAAAAGTGTCAGCAGGAAAAGTCTCAGCCGGATTCAACAGGACTAGATGTCATTCAAGATGTCTATCCAGAAAAACAGTTTTTAAGATTCTTTTTCTCACCAACTTTCTTTACTGAATTCAATCAGGTGTCATGACTGTCTTTACAGCCTCTGTGTCTTCTGTGTAAATGCAGCCAGATTAAGGGCACTGATCCACCAAGTCACCAGTCCACTGCCAGGCCAGGACGTGTCTTTAACAAATCGCTAACATTGTTGTTGGTGTGTTGTTGGCAGCTAACATGTTAGAAAACAACTGTCCAGCTGGAGCAGAGTGTGTAAATTATGTGCTCAACACAACTCGTGCCCAGCACTACAGATTCATAAGAGTCCAGGCCAACTACTTTGTATCTGTATGTGCGAGTGCACCAGTCAGTGCTGTAGCTACACCCACTGCTTTGGGTACAGTGTGTCACCCATGGGGTGAAACTGAAAACACTTTTGTTTAAATTATAAAGAGATACTAATGCATTCATTCACATTTTAAATGACTTTGTTTGGTTGAGATTTGTTCAGAAAAATTACTCTATCTATGAAACATTTCGCACACGGGGTCTTTCAGGCTGTAGATGACTGAATATAACTGATAGAAAAGCAGGTAGGTGAGTATGTGACAACATTGCTCACACTCACTGTTCACTCAAACCAGTGTGAGCACACACATCATATTATCATCCAACAGGAAAAAAGTCTATTCCTGATCAGAGTTTCACTGCAAATCATTGAAATATGCAATAAAACATGAGTATCCTGGATACTCACCTCTCCATGTGCTGAACTGATCTGTTATTTATAGATCAATATAAGGCATGTCTCTAGAAAGGGTCAGTTAGGAGACAGTCATTCCCATGTACATGAGAAGGGGAAAAAAAGCCTCCTTTGGGTGTCCTTGTACATCCCATAAACCTTTCTTATTTCAGGGAGAGCAGCCATGCTGCTTCATGGAGGTGAGATGTGATAAAGAAATGGAGCATAAAACTGATTTTACAGTGAGGGATGATTATATGGCATTTAAATCAGACAATAAACCCTGGTCTGTCTGTCTATACGAGAGAATGGTGGTTGAGAGCTGTTACATTATAGAGGTTGTCTAGTGGGAAGCTCCTGCCACTGATACTTCATTTAGTTCAGCCTACAATGCCAGCAGAAGATTCAAAGGTAAATTCTGGCATTCCACAACCATCCCCGCTGTACAAAGGCAGTGCTGTGTTACCAGGCAGAATGAGCTGACAAGCACCACGTAGGTGATCATTTTATGCTTGTTGACCTCCACTCAACTGTCAGGAAACACACTCAAAAATCAGCAAATGATCTCAGTCCAGGCCTGACTTACAACTAGGAAACTCAACAGGAACCACCAGGAGTATCCTAACATCTAGCTGGACTCTTTAAGTCAAACCATCCACGACCTTAAAAGATAAAGGAGGCAGTATTTTCTACTCGTCTTATTGTCAACAAATCCCATTAAAATCCAAAACCAATGTTAATCCATCTCTCAGTAGTTTCTGACTTTCCTGCCCCAACTGTGGCACAATTCATTTTAAAAACAAGTCACAAATATACAGTATAGTTTCTTTGTTTAATAAAAAGATGCTCAGAAATGTCAGAAATGTACAAAAACAGCTGCTGTTTTTAGCAAACGTACCAACAAATAATAGCATAGCAATAAGCATACGCCACCAGGATGGTATATGTGGGATTTACTCTTAACAACATTCAGTGACCATGTTCATAGTAATGAATGAACATGTCAGACAGTAACACAATGTCTTGCTGATGTGTTTTTCAATTTTTTCTGAATTACAATAAAGCTCTATAGCACAGAAGATATATCAGGCTCTGGATACACATACAACAGTTGGTAAGAGTAGTTCATTTGTTGGTTTTAGACTTTTCATGGTATTTGTTGACAATAAGAAACATACATCACCAGACTTAAAGACAGGACAAGACGTCACATGTGACAACTAAGAAGAACACTACACCAGATCCAAAACTGCCCACACCATCAGCTGGGAAGGGGTCATCAGCCAAGGGTCAGTGGATGGCTGGAGAAAGATCAGGATTAATGGTGGAAATCTTTGGTAATCTCAGTTTGATAAAGTTTCAATTGAAGTGTTACAGCTGGATTGAGATGCTGTCACTAAACGCACTGCATCACTGAAATGCAACTGGAGCTGGTAAGATAACTGATTTTGATCACTGTCTGACCAACATTAAGCCACCTACCGCTCAGTAAATGTCTACACATTTCAGAGTAAGTGAGCGTTGAGACCAAAATCAGCCTTGTGTAGATTGCTTGGTGTTTGAGTGAGAAAAGTCCTCTGGCTCAAGACAGAGACAGGTCAAACGTGAAGGTAAAAGATGGGAGCTGTGGTGTGAGAGATAAAACTGCTCAGGCATCACATTGACCCAGAGATATTACCCTGATGGATAACTCAATACCAGAACCTTTTTTTTCCTCCTTCCTACTTTTCCCTCTGCACCAAAAGAAAAGAGACTTCTGTAAGCTCCTCCAAAGGTCCCTGGGGACATGATCCAGAATGACACAAACACTCAAGCAAGTTTTTGTTTATTGAGAGAGCAACTGCTTAAAGCTGTGTTGTGGGTTTCTCTATTGAATTTTATGTATTCATTCTGGCCTTGATTTCTATATGAAGCCGAAACCTTTATGTGTTTTGTTTGTTGTTTATGGAGCATCACTGTACTCATACACTGAAAACCACAGACTCTAGTTTTGGGTACACTTGAGTATCTGTATAGAAGATAAATGGCAGGAACAGCAGTGAATGACAGCAGTTGTGTAAACATGGTTTAATTGGCTCATAGAAGAGCCAGTATTGTGCATTTGTTAACCTCTAACCTCCTACAGGTAACCTTTCTACTCAGAGGAAGTTGCCTTGACAGGCTCTGTTGCTACAACACACTACATTAAATTAACAAGACACCAGAAAAGACTTCCACACTGCTGACCAACTCAGAGGTCTAGTATTCAGTGCCTTACTGAAGGGCACTTACTGAGGGTGGTGTGTGAAGAGAAATGAAGGAATACTCTTTATCATTTCTTACTTCCACTATTACATGATCTAAATGTGACTTTTCTAAAAAAAAAAAAAAAAAAAAAAAAAAACTCCCAAATCTCACACAGTTTAAAAAAAAAAAAAAAAAGGTGAATGATGCATAATCAGAATGAGAAGTCCAGGAGTTGAAGTGATGAGGACAACAATGTAAATGGCTGAGTGCATGATGCATCAGTGCCATTCATACTGATAGGTATGAAACCTGCAAAATAAGCTCCAGAGCCTGTTGAACTCTGCTGTCATCAACACCATTGCTCTGTGTTACAGCTGAGTACAAGAGTTGAATCCACACTAAGACTGAATGACAGCAAGCCCACAAACATACTAGTTTAAAACCTCATGAACATCAGATACCTTTTGTTGTTTTTTCTCTCTCTGTTCGTATTTTACCTCTAACTAACCATAACCAATATTTTGGTGTGGAGCGAGTACCAGTGTAACTATGGTACTGCGTTGTAAATTGTTTAGCCTAATTATGTTGCTAAGCTAGCAAGTGTTGTCGGTCCATGTATACTGAGTTTTTCAGAGTAAATCAGCCTTAAGTCTTTGGTTAGTTCAGTTTAACCTGCAGGAGTTTCTGAAGCTGCTGTAATATGTTCTGCTGCAACAGAGGAAATAAATTAATAATGAGTGAAAACGAGTTCACAGCATCTCCTAACGTCTTTACTGCAGAAATGAAACATGGGGAAAATCTGTCAAACAGCCAAGAATTACAGCTGTTACAGATGCTGAGTTTGAAAAATATTAACTGTCGGAGCAAAAACATTATGCTAGAGGGATAAGAGTGATAGAGGGGTCGACTCGCTACAGTCCCTCAGTCAGCTGATCAGTGGTAACTAGGAAAGTGAGCAGTCTACAGACATCCGACTGAAAAAAACCTGAAGCAGCCAGATGCTGTTACATTGTCAGAGGCTGTGGGAAGATTCGAAAATTGCGGTTCAAATCTATTCACTTCAGTTCTCCTTTTACCAGTGTTATTTTGTATATTGCACAATGCGATCACTCACAGAAGTGTAAAGGATTGCTTCAGGACACAGCACTTACTTATCAGACACATCACAATACAGTTTTTAAGCATCACGATGCGTATCGTCATGTTTTCTGAATCGCAGTGCATCGTGTCATGGTGCATCGTTACACCCCTAGATGCTACAGTACTTCACTGTCACAGGGTTAGATAGGTTAGATTTTTATCAGTTCTGATGACACTGTACTCACTGCAGTAATTGCTGAGATCTTGAAACAAGGCAACATCATCACAACAAAGTCAACATAGTTTACTATGTTTCAAACTATAGTCCCGCTTATTGTCAGCCCAAGCTACTTGAAAAATATGATAAGTTAAATATCACAAACTGTAAAAGTAATTGCATTTCTAACTACACACAGTTACATTACTCATTTATTTATTTTCATTACTTGGCCAGGCCCTGTCAAAGTAATGTCCATCAACTTCAAATCCTCCTCACTGATGTATCACATACTCTGTGTTTAACACAAATAGAAACAGAGAATGAGATGTTGTGGTTTAACAAAAAGTTAGCCTTTAGTTTGGAGCTATTTATTGGCAATCAACAGTTAACATAATGTTAGCCATGGTAACTGCCTGCAGCCCTCTCAGATTACACCTATTGTTTGTTTTCCCTAAAAGACGTAGGTGTACTGTGTATTACAGCTTGCCCAGAATTATATACGGTTTGGTCTGATCACCTGACCACTCATGTTCCATGTTGGAGCTCATTTTAGTGATGTCACTGTGTTCTCAGATAACCGCAGTCAACTTGTCGTGAACAACGATGAAAATAAAAGCCAGAACGAACCATTACTTATAGTGCAGTTGTTGATAGGCACATAGATAGTGACGGTGGATGACTGAGGGTTCATAATAGCAACCAGTCTGCCTTGTCTCTCTAACCAGCCTCCCTCCTGTTCTGTTTACCCGTTAGCACAATGCAGCAGCAAGGAGGAGAGTCAAAGTTCCATACAGAGTCCTATAAGACACCTTATATCAAAATCCTCATTACAACTAAGATCTCACTCTCTCTTTTTCTCTGGTACTGACAGACGCCCACACCTACTCAGCTGGAGGTTTACTGGCCAGACATCACACTCGCTCACATACAGGACATGCACACATGCGGCACAGGTCTAACACTGGGCTGCAATCAATAATGAATCTGGCAGGCACACACACACCTCAGCTGCAATCAAGCATTTTTGTATGGCCATGGGCTGTCAACTATATATAGAGTACATCTTTTTAAAATTGAGTCTAATGACCAGCAGTTACATGCCAGGAAAAGAGCACACAGGTAGTCAGGCTGTTCTTAGTATACCTGTACAACATTCCCACACTGCGCATGTGGAAATTGGGCTTTTTTTTCCTCCTAGTAAGCAGCTTGTTACAGCATGCATGGCTGCACCAGCTAATAAATAAACATTTTCTCTCCCGCTTTGAGTTTTACCCCCTCTATTTCCAGTTTCATCTCAAAAGAATATTATATATTTGTTGGGATTATAGAGCTATAAGAGGTATGGAATGTCGTTGTTCCTTTACAAGCACTCGCATCTTAACTTCTCTCTCTCAGCTGTTGCCTGCAGCCTGATCTGGCACCCAGAAACAGTGGTGAGAAAACAAGAGAGAGCAGAGATAGTTTCAAGTGTATATGACACGTTTATTCCATCTGTATACTGTACGCTGGCCTACATTTCATGCCAGGCAGCACAGTGTTTTCACTACCACTCCTGAGCCCCCATTTATAGTTAATGCAAATCTTAGATAATTTAAGTATACACGCAATCCCATGCTGAGTTCCCTTACAGACAGTGAGCCTTGACTTTGTCATAAAGGCATTATTAATGCATAGATAAACCAGAAAACCTGGTGTTTGTAATTATTGTGTGTGCATGTGTGTGTGTGTGTGTGTGTGTGTGTGTGTGAACTTTGATTTAAAATGCCTAAAATCACACAAATCGAACCATGAAATGAAGTGAAGTACAATTCACATTGTTATACAGTATGTATTTCATTTGAATGTTTTCATTTATTATGTCATAATTACCTGAGAAACATACAGTCAGTTGTCAATTTACTAGGTCCACCAAGCTAAAACTAATTCAGTCTCATACAATAGCGTTGCAGGACAGTTATAATGTTCAGTTCTAATTGAAAATGGCAGGTGTTTCTCTCATTTTGTCCACTCCATTAATATCAATGCCTAAATCCTAAATCCATCAATGGTTCTGTCCCAAGGTTGTGACTGAACAGTTGACTGTTCTTTATTGAGGCATCAATTAAATTTAAGATTTTTTTAATACCACATCAAATATAAATTAATACCTGAATCATGATCATATCAGCAAATTAATAAGCATTAAGGAAACCTGGAAGGGATGACAATAACAATAATACCAAATAACATAATTAATCAAATGAAAGTGACCTGGACTGGATGACAGATGAGCTGCATTAAATGAATGAACAAATTAACCAGTGAAAAATGAATTTATTCAAAGTCTTTACTAATACTGACACCATTATGAGACGATGAACTTTCTGGCCACTGTGGCTAGCAGTAGCAACAACGTTAGCTACAGGTTTGATAGTGCTGGCTGAAACTCCAGAAGAAAATGGATCCAATCCAACATTTTTTCAGTATAACAAGTAAAACATGTTGTGACAGCCTGCAGTCACCTAAAATATTTTAGAACTGACATTACTGCCAACAGCAGGCAAGAGAAAATATTTAAGACTGTAAATTAAATTTAAGACATATTGACTAATGTCAATAGTTTTTAAAATGTTTCAAGACCTGCAGATACCCTGTTTGAAAAAAGAAAAAGCTCAGATCATTTTAAATCTTCCATAGCCACATACTATATCTGCTCTGTTTTAATGTACCTTACTGACTATTTTCCTACTAATACTGGCACTGAGGTTGCCCCTAAACACACTGCAGAGGCAGCCCATTAACATATGCAGGTAAGAATATAGGAGTATCTCCAGGGTTCAGAGTTTGTTGTTTTCATGTTTTCCGCTTGTCTCCATCTCAATGCTGCAAACAAGCTGGTTCATTAATGCACATAAGACTTAATTAATGCACATAAGACTGCAGTGTAGGGAATGGGACTTCATTATATAACCTGGTCTGTATGGATTGAGAGAGGAGGAGGACCAAAAGAGACAATGAGGGATTCAGACAGACAAAGGTGTCTGCTGAAATGGGAGACAGTGAGGGAGCTGTATTGACAGCCACGGAGACAGAATTCAGGGTCACACCCCTCTCGTTGCACACCCACACATATTCAGAACCCACATGGATTATCCCAAACTGACACACAAACCAAACAATGCAGCTTTCTGCCTGTCGAATTCATTTCTTTTTTTCTTGGATCGCATTCGCAAAGGCAACATCTGATATGTCTAGCCCTCATGCTCTGTGCTACAGCATAAAACCTTTGTTCTGATGTTTCCCACGCGGACCCACAGATGCTTTAAGCCAATTACAAGCTTCGCTGACTCCCAAGCTTCTCCATTTAAAAGTGTGTTCTAAAATCAGCGTGACAAATATGGAAGATTGGTGCAGCTCATTTCCTAGGCTTGAAGCGGTAGGACAATACCTTGTTTTTGTTGTCACTCCTGTGTTTTCAGGGTAATCTTTGTTTACTGCTGGTATCTGGTAAATCAATTTGTCTTTTTTATACGGGATCAACCTTTGATCGTGTGTGGCGGTTTATTTGCATGCTGAAAGTTGTTTTCACAACCTTTTGTCCAAGCAAAATGAGAAATATCCTCTCTCTTTTAGTATTACAGTAGATTCCAGTTCAATGGATGGATCATTTTAACTATTCTCATAAACATTTTAGGAAAATCTCTAAGCTTCAAGGTGTGTGTGCGTGTGTGTGTCTGTGTTTTTCTTCAGGGCCAAGCAAAACATTGCACACCCAACTAAACCCATGACCTCAGCTCGGTTCCACTGCTTCTTAAAAATCAACAGGATATCTAACTCTGAATGTTGCTATATTCTGACCTCTAACTTTAAACCCTCTGACAATCCCGGATACAGTGACAATGACAAAAGGTGTTGATTCACCCATTTACAAAAATATGAGTTGCATTTGTTCCAGATCTGGAGATATCGCTCTTGATAATGCAGATAAAATGGAAGTAAATGAAATTTTCTTTTTTGATACTCTCAAAGAAACCTTTCATAATGTTTTCCAGAAACAATGTCCCTGTTACCCTGGGTAATCCACAGGTTTCACTGTGAGGTTTTCATAGGAGCTGTTTTATAGTGGAAGTATTTCAGTGAAAGTGGTAGGTCTCTTGCTCATATATATAATTACTTGGAAATGGAGAGGTGTCCCTACTGGATATTTCTACTGCATTTCATGTAGGCACTACATCACCACTAACACTGGTGATATAAACTGTATAATGACCAATTTTATCTAGGGCATAATTTTTCTCATTTTAAAAAATTCTGTTATGTAGCTCACACATTTCTTGATCATTTTTCATTTTCTCGATCCACTACAAGAAAATTTAAAGCTCTGGCAAGGTTCTAGATTTTTCTTTTTGACAACAAATTTCCTGAAAAGACCAAAACTAATAATTAATTGACAGACAAGCCCTGTGTGTGTATCCAAAGCCTGACATATCTTTACATACATTGCTCAGTGCCTCTGTTCCACTATTTGTTCCTCCGGGTTACACATACTTCTTCTCATAAAAACTCACCAGTGCACAAAATCCACCACAGAAAGTAGCCCTCCAGCAAATTTGTCTTCTGTTTGAGTAGCATTTGTACATTTAACTTTAATATAACTCAATATTCATTTGTTTCAGAAAGATGTATCATTTGCTCTCATGTTGATTCCCAAGTCTAAGACACACACACACACACACACACACAAATGACTGACACGCCCTATGAATAGACTAAAGCTTGTCACACAAAACAACCTTCATATTTGGCAGCACAATGATGCTGGAGGCACATCCAGATATCTCTTCAAAACAGACATCATGTTGCTCCATGTAAGTCATTTGTATGAGTATGTGTGTTCAGGCATGCACTTGTGCATGTATTATGTTTATTAATGGATATGTGCTTGATACCTTTTTTTACATACACTCCACCATTTTGGATTTGCCCATGCCTGCATTATTGTGTATGTGTGTGTGTGTGTGTGTGTGTGTGTGTGTTTTTCCTCCCCTACTGTCGTGTCTGTGTTCAGCCTATTTAAGCAGACACCCCTTAGCCAGGCAGCCAGAACATTACAGTTGTTTGTCTTCATATCCTAAGCTCTTCCAGTCCTAAACAAACGCTCTAATGATCCTAAGTGCTCAAATTAAGTGAGCTCATATAAAATAAAATTACAACACAAAGCCTGGTGTGGAATACATAATGCTACAAGACTGTAATGAAGGAGAAAAAATAGAAAAGACAGACATATGAACAGTTCTATGTTTTACTGTTACGGCAGTACTGTGAATGGCATACTGTAGGAACCGCAGGAACTATGTGTTTGTGATCATGTATGCATCAGTCTTCAGCTCTGTGTGTGTGTGTGTGTGTGTGTGTGTGTGTGTGTGTGCCTGTGTGTCTGTGTGGAAGGGCGGTTTGTGTGTGTGTCAAAAATGTGTGAGGTGTGTCAAAGATTTGGGAGATTCATGTGTGCACTGGGTCCCTGAAAAACTGAGCAGCCAAAAGCAACGCACTGGGCTGTATGATCAATAATGACATGCCCCTGTGAGACCATGGTAGGGAGAGAGAGAGAGAGAGAGCGATGTTATGAACAGGGCACAACTACCTGACTGTTCAGTCACACCCCATGCTCTGTGTTGATAGGACAGTGTAATATAATCTTACTTGAAGAGGTGCGATTTGTGTAAAACTGTACTCTATGTTACTGTATGTTACTAAACCAGGTTATTGGACTTAGAGCCTCTGTTTGAAGTGAAGTGCTAACATTTCTTGATGGAAAGTCAATCAAAACTACTACAAAGATATGTAAGCACTACAACTACAAAGAGATGCAAAATGACCACAAAGACAATCAAAACAACGACAAAGCTACGCCAAAAAAAACGTAAAAAAATAAGTAAATCCACTCACTGGAGCATCATAAATCTGCACATCATTTGTGCAAAGTTCAGTTTTGGTGAACTTCTGATAGACAGCAAAGCATCTCCACATTGCTGTCAGATAGTCCATAATAGAGGATGCAATAATGTTATTACCAGGTGCACAATCTGGTGCCATTTTCATTTAATTAACCCGCTGTCAGAGAGTAAACTGCTACACAACATAAAAATAGCTTTGAGAGACAATAATATATCTTTTGAACAAACTGTGAAATAACTGTTCCATTAGCATTCCAAGCTAATATAAAACATAGCTGTCACAAGTGACAGAAATTATTTCGTATTTGACACTGCACAAATGTTGGATGTCTTGATGGTGACACCTTTTTCTACCTTGGGAACAGCTAGCTACTGTAGTGATTGGGATTGACTATTGTTCAATTGACTATTGCTAGCATGTTCGCGAATAGCAAGTGTGCTGGCCAGTTAATATAGTCCCTATACAGGCCAAGCACTACATACCTCACGAAGACACACAGGCAAACTTGGCTGTGCTATGTTCTAGTGGTGCTGGACCATTACAGAGGCTGCAAGGATGAGCACTACTCTGAGAACCCCCCCCCCCCTCCCAAAAAAAAAATAAATAAATAAATAAAATTTGCTGCCTTATATTTTCTAGGACTAGCTTCCACTTAATTCATGTGCCAGTGTGGAAAATGGCTAACACATGCATCCGTAATTAAATTTGTCTGTATACTGTGATGAGATATTGACTGGTGTCCCTGTTCACATTATTGCAAGGAATGATCAGCAGCACTTTGTTGCAACAGCCAAAGACTCAACTGAAATCAAAAGAGGGTTTATTTTAATCCTTTAAAAAGGTCCAACAACACTACTAGAATCTACTAGACAAGAAAATGAAGCAGTTTCAATACCTACTTCTGTTTTCTCCTTTTTCATGACCTTGCTCTTTCTGTGTGGTAGCAGTGGTGGAGGTGATGGTCTGTTGGTTGGGGGTTAATAAAAAATGTAAGAAGGAAATCAGCACAGAGAGAGCGACTGATAGATCAAGAGAGACTAGTCTGAATTACTGAGCTCTCATTGCCTCATATAGTATAATGAGAATTTAACTGTCACAGCATCAGGATGCAGAGGCTGACTCACAACTGTTCAATTGTTAATTTCAGCCTAAGGAGAAATGAAATATCTCAAATGATTAAACTGAGTCTGACATAATTCAGACTGCTGTTGCTTTGTTGATGAAAATAAAATAATTTAATAAAAAGTGGTGAATAACTATTGAGACAGTGACAATATATGCATTTTTGTTGTTTGGGGTTGTTCTCCCACCTTATTTTTGGGAAAATGCAGCAGTGAAACAAACCAAAAGAAGATTTTATGGCTAATTGTAATTTTCACAATTAATCAAGTAAGTCATCTGATATCAATCCAGCCTGAGCATGTTTCATTTGCTGAAGCTGAATAAGTGAAGAGGTGTGGTAGTACAGGCCTGGCAGAGCATCATCAGGGAAGATAACAAGTGTCTGCTCATGTCTGTGATTCAGAGACTTCAGAGAGCAACCTATGAATGAACGACTGATGATAAAAAACCTTAGAACCAGTTAATGTACGTCTCCTTATTAATTCACGGAGCACCAATTCACAGATATGATGGTGCAACGTATGAGCAATGGTGTATTTCCCTTTATGGCATTGCTACCGGCTTACATGACACAAATTTCTCCAAATTTGTAGGGCCCCTAAAAGTTGATGATTCGATGCATCCAACCCTGATCCAGCTCACGAAATATGATTCAATGGCTCGTTCGTTTTTACCTGCCTCACAATGACCAAACCACGTGATGGAGACGAAGGGCAAAGCAAGCTCATTTCTGTAGGCTGCTTCAGTACTCAGCTCTGGTGTCAGGTCAGTGCCTGCCTGCTGAGAGCTGCATGACCATCGCAGGAAAAAGTACAGCTAGGGTGGAAACTACTGGTGTTACGACGAGTTATAACCAGCTGACAACTCTGCCAGCAGTCCAGCAGGAGAGACGCTGTGGTGTGGTAGGATTTCATAATGGAGCATGACCGAGACACCAACTTTATGTCCCTATGAAAAACAAGAGCGAATCATCAAATGTTCATTTTGAACAGCAAAATCCATTTCGACTGACAGAATTCGGTTCAGCCATACAAATTTGTGAGTTGTCATGTACCAGCTGCTGAAGTACCGAACCTAACGCTAACCCTCTTGTTGTTATTGTCGACCACCGAACATGCACTTATCTCTTTAACCTTACCCATTACCTTTACCTTATGTCTCTACCTCCGTGCCTCTTTATTTGAAACAAGCTGACATAAACTAAAAACAAGCTGAGTATTTCCAGCCCAGTCACAGATACTTACAAATTGATTCAGTAAAAATAAAGAGTGTAGAGGTGCATTGTTAGCAGGTTGTGCTCTGAGCAATGATGCAGCAAAATGTGACAGACTATGACTGCATGTCCACTGCATCCTCTCCCTTCATCTTTCTTTACTCTCTCTTTCGTTGACTTCTTGTCTTCCCTCCATACACTACCCACATCCTTCCTCCATCCTGTCAGTCACTTCCCACACTTCATAGCCCTCTTTCCTTCCTCCTTCTGTCTTCTTTCACTTTTTCTCTCCTTGAGCTGCTCTGGTTCTCCCCACCTCTCCCTAGTCAGAGTGGCTGAGAAAGCCCAAGCTTATCTCCCAAAGGACAATGGCAATGCAGTCATGTGCCACTCCCGTCCCACACACACACACACACACACAATGGTTTTAGCTGCAGTAGCTCTGCAGTAGTACTGCAGGCAGTCAAGGAATGCAAAAAAAAAAAAAACAGAAAAAATCCCAGAATCCCAGAGTTGCCTGCAACAGTTGATACCCTGCGACATCTTGTGCAATAAATATTCAGAGTTATTAGTTTTCAGATGGATTACAGTGGAGTCAGGATAAAACATTGATGAAGGCACCATGGGAATTCTGCCAGATACTGTCCTTATGAGTAAAAGGAGTCATCTCGATACCACCACCTTTGTCTCTGTTCAAGCAACGAGTGAGTGTGTGAATGTTTTCATTGAACATGCATGTTCTGTTTGTGTGTTTTCAGTGTTATGTATGTGAACTGCGTGGGTGGTTTGAGTCATAGATTCTCCCTCTTTCCCACTCTTTCTTTGAGTGTATGTGTGTGTGTGTGTGTGTGTGTGTGTCACTGTTTCAAATTTTCACCAACCAGCTGGCTGCTCTGTCCTGCCCTCTCCTCTTTCCTCGCCTGAAGTCTGGGTTGGCGGGGTGCTCTGCAGCTCGCGGCTGCTTTTCAGTTTCTTCCTTTTCAAAGATTTGCAATTCAGATGAGTGTGGAGAAGAGAAGTAAGGTAACACCTGATGCCTCACAAGCTGCTGATGAATGTGTGGCAGTGTTGAATCAAACATTAGGCTGGTGGAGTTGGTGCAAAGAAGGAAGTAAACTCTGATGGACCAATTCTGAAAATGCAGGCCACAAGCAGGTTCAGGAGGTCAACTGGTTCTATTTCTAAAACAGGTGAGTCTCTACATTTGACAGTAGACAGGGTGAGTGATAACATCCTCTCACAGACTTCTAAAAAGAATTTTAAAATGGTTTCATGATGAACACAAAGATGGAGTAAAACTCCTTCCCTAGCCTGTGTGACCTGATGTAGACATCATTAAGGCTTTATGGTTTAAAGAGATCTACCTGAGCTACCCCTCAGGGACATGGAGGCTTTCTTCTTGTAAAGGGCCAAGTGATGATTGTACTTCAAACGGCTGAGGACGACAAGGACGAAGCTATTCTGAGCTTCAGTCAATTCATTATTAGACGCCTGATATTTATATCAGCCTGTTATTCTCTCTGGGAACATACAGGTCAATGACTTTGGTAAAAGGATTGTTAGTGGATACAATTATGTTAGCAAAGCTAAAAATACTGTAACAATGTAATTATCCAATATGTCTGTGCCATAGTAAACCATGACAACAGGCTAAACTAAATCTGCTGATGCAATTAAAAGCTTTAGAAACAGATACCAATGGACCTTGTGGTGACATTGTTTTGTCAACTGTCGTTTCCAAAGTCTTAACTGAACTTTCAATTTAAACATATTCATTTTCACTCAAATAAGTATAAAAGTGTCTTCAGTGAGTCACAACAGCAACTCATGGGAGTGCACACTGTTCCACAATAACAACATGAAAACAATATTATGTAACATATCATGTAGATTTTTATAAGGTAAGCTTTTTATGTTGAGTAGTGTTGGTAAGTCTCTCCTGTATCATTCCACATTTCCAAATGATCTCTTTGCTACGAGTATAATGATAATAATAAAATAATTTATTAATAATAGACCTATACATGACACTTGCTTGTAATTCATTTACAGTAAAGTAAATGTACAGTCTGAAAAATAGAAAACATTCTATTGGTCACTATTGTGAGCAGACGGATTAAGAGAGGGAAATTACAGTTGTCTGGAATCAACAACATACCCAGAGTCCTAAAAAGAACAGTGGATCTTTTACATCTTCCACTGTCCACTGTTCACTGGATTGTTGGACACAGCGGGCTGCGACTCAGGGCCAAACTGGGCCATATTTCTTGGTGGCATCTGGAGCAGCCTGGTGTGGAACAGACCAGGTCTGCCCAGTATGATGTATCTGGTCTACAGATTCCCCAAAACTGGGACACAGCATCTGTGCTGCACATACAACCCTCTCCTGTCATCACCTGACCCAATCATCTGCCCATCCAGCTGCTTCTCATCCACAGTGAGTCTATGTATATATCAGAGTCGCGCTCTGCCAGGTCGTCCGTACTGCCTGAGCAGCCTTTATTCTAGTCTGCCTGCGCCTGTTCTGAATATCGTCCGATTGCTTTAACCCTTTGTATTATTTCATCTACATGGTCTGACTGCTTTTTGACTTACAACAAAATGTTTTACCGCACCTATCCTCCTCTGCCTCCTGAGTCTGTGCACCATATCTGTGATCCTGTGTGACACTACTTATGTTTCACATATTCAAATAAAAGTAAAATGACAATTATCTAGCTAGCTAATGGTGACCTGAATTTCTGACCATTTGTAACATTGTTGCTTTTTGCCTTCGGCAAGTATAAAATTCACAAAATAACAACTACACTAAGAACCCGTTTAGAGAAAGTGGATAAGAAATTGTGTTTCAGTAAATGTCCTGAACACCCACTCAGGTTTTTTCAACTATCTGGCTGATTAGACCTCACAGGTTAAGGTAAGGTGCAGCTATGCTGGGATATACATGAAGTCACAAAACTCCATGTAAGACCTGTAAGGAAAGATAAATGTCCTGTCTTAACCAGAGCAGCACCGGTAGCATAAAGGTCACTTTCAAAATTGTTTCCCATACACAACCAAAAAAATTCACATACATACAGATTGAGAGCTTTAGGTCCATTGTAAATTAAGTCAAAGAACTGCACCATAGTATTTTTGCACAGCACCGATATTATTGTGTTGCTAGGTTAGCAAGTGTTTTCAAGTTCATCTATACTGAGTCTTTCAGTGTTGATTCAGTTTCACAGTGTCTCTGAAGTCGCTGGTGTAACTATGTTTTGCTGCCACATAAATTAATGATGAGTGAAAACAAGTTCTTACTGTCTACAGAAATTAACCAGGGAAAATAATCTGTCAAACAGCCAAGAATTACATCTGTCACAGATGATGAGCTGAAAAAGACAGTGAAGTAGAATTACCAACTGGTGATTGTATGCTTCTGCCAACCAGTCCAGTTGTAGTCAATTAGCGTTGGAATTCTTGAGTTATGGCCAAAAACGTGTTTTGTGAGATCACAGTAAGCTTTGAACTTGGACCACTAAATTTTAATCAGTTCATCCTTAAGTTCAAGTGAATGTTTGTGGCAAATTTGTGGGGATTCCCTCGAGGTGTTCATGAGACATCGCATTCACAAAGCCTAAACCATGTTTTGTGAGGTCGACGTTGACCCTTTGACCTTTTGACTTCTAAGATCTAATCAATTCTTCTTGTTGCTGATGAGAGAGGAATTTACTTGCTACAGTAACTCAGGCAGCTGACAGAAATGTGAAGGATTAGTTCAGAATATAGTGCTCAGTGAACATATTTTTTTTGCTTTTCTTTTTGTTATAGTCTGAGTGTGCACTGACGAGCAGCTCAATAAAGCATATGTCAGCCAGCCAGTACACGAGATGGGGCAGATTAAAATAATACATAGGAGGAAAATAAATGTGCAGTAGACAAGAGAAGACAGAAAATCTACAATGTTCTGTTTGGTCACCCTTAACACCATTAGCGGCAGTTTAATATTTATAATTTCAAATGTATTGTTATTTACATATTTCTACTCAACTGAAGAGTGCCTTTTACTGAAGGTTTCAGTGAAACACTAAAAGAATCTGTATTCAAAGAACAATTCTGAATGGTGGGAACCTATTTATATCATAAAAGTTACCATCCACCTTAAAGTCAGACAATTAGAAATCAGCTGTTTTAATAGCTTTTTTATTTGTTAAAGTTTGTTGGAATATTGTCTTGTGCTTTGCCATCCTATTATGAGAGTGAGCCTGACAGCATGACAGACAAGGTCTTAGAGCAGCTTTTATGGTCTCACTGAAGGAAATCCATCTGGCAGCAGCACCATAAGGTTTCAGCTCAAGAACCAGGCTGCGACTTTTGTGTCTCAGCTTGTCAGAAAATGTTTTGAGCCCAGCCAAGCTTTCAGCTACACATTAAACTGTACCTGAGTTATTTTGGTACAGTTCAGCTTCCTGACAACTAACCTCTATGATATTGGCAACAAACCTAGACAATCTGAGTCTGTCTTGAGGAGAATAGCCTCGTATAGGGACACACAAAACAATGTAACAAACAGGTCCATACATGGACACACAAATGGTTTTCCTGACTATTCTTCTTCTTATTCTATTCTTCTTCTACTGCTATGGCACCTTCATGTCCTCCATCCATATCATCATTTCCATCTCTCTCTTAGTTATCAATACACAGCAAAATGTGCCAAACATCACCTGAGCATTATTATCACTCCTGTACACCTTAATTTCCAATGTTTTTCATGGCACTTCATTTATAGTTAAAGACTCTTTCTGTGACTCTGGCATCACATATGCTCTTTGATTGCATTCTGAGTTGCTTTGCATGCCTCAAAATATGGAGAGGTAATAAAATATGTAACATGCATTGCTATAGAGAGAGGGACCTTCTCTGTCTATTCAGTCAGCCGAGAAAAAAAATCTGAAAATTACAATCTCGTTAGTCTTATCTGAATTACCAGATTGTGAATGAAAGTGTTGTTTTTATAAGATACATCTCATTGTAAACTGTGAACCTATCTGAGGAGCATGTGGGAAAGACAGCTGATGATAGATGAGTATAGAGGACGACATACTGTGAAATCAAAGCTAAAGCTAGTTAGCGGAAAATAACAAGACATCACAGTACTCTCAGCACCCTAGCCTGCTGCTATAAATAGTGTGTGTGTGTGTGTGTGTGTTACTCACTTTCATAAATCACTTATTTGTGGAGGCTGTGAAGAGAGTTGCACTGCAACATCACCTTAGAGCTTCATGGATCGCAAAATGATATATAAGATGGTGTAATATTGTAGAAACCCTTATGTTGTGTTCTTATGCACATGCATAACAAAGCATGCACACCTCCCGTAACATGCATATACATAACCACACTACAGGAGAAAAGCAGTATGAACGGCCTTTAATCTTTCCAACACACTGGTCCAGCAGGGCTGCCTACATTATTCATCTGATTAGCTTCTCATAGGGTGAAACCTCATCCTCACTGTTTCATCAATGCATGTAGTAGCACATACACACACATCCACTCACTGGATTCCACTTGTTCACACCATCTCCCCAGAGCATGCCTGAAGCTATCATGGATGAAGGGAAAGATGTGGGAGCTGGAATTATTATTCCAAATATATTGATCACTACACAAGCTCCAGACCACTTCAGCATTTTAAGGAGGATCGTAGTAAGGTGGTAGATATTCCGCACGATGCACTTATTGTCAATATGTCAAATGTAAAAAAAAAAAAACAAAAAAACA
Organism: Lates calcarifer; assembly: GCF_001640805.2. Lineage (NCBI taxonomy): Eukaryota > Metazoa > Chordata > Actinopteri > Centropomidae > Lates > Lates calcarifer. Next base: position 3,761,323 of record NC_066838.1, on the reverse strand, counting down.
GCTGCTCTGTGTTTGTTATATGTAAAACTATGGAGAACATGTTGATTATGAATAATGTATAAGTGATGCTATGGATAAAAGAACTTTTAGTGCCAAAACAAAATGAGTATGACAAGTCATGCGTTGGCCATAGACCCATAGTTACAATAACAATCCAAAACCCAAACATAGCCCTGAGGTCATAGCAGATAATGTCACTCTTTTATTGTTGTAATTATAAGACTGTTAGAAGCCAAGATTTTGAGCTATTTGCATTTCTATATACCACAAAGCATAATTAAAAACATCTTTTCTATTTTTTGAAGAAGGGGGAAGTGAGAGAACTCTAAGTCGTTAAGTACATTTTAAAAAGCAATCAGTGTTCCAGTGTTACCCAAGAGTCACAGACCTAGTATGGTTTAGTTTTCACACTGACACTGCCATTACCCCTTAGAGGGATAAATGGATTGAGCCACTATATGAATAATAAAGGGACTAGATTACACTGGGAGGAAGATGGCAGTAGATGGAGCAGCCAAAGAAAGTAAGAAGAAATAATGAGTCAGTATGACAGAAAGAGTACAGACAGCATTAAGAGAGGGACAGTTAGAAGATATGTGTGTGAGAAAGAGCGTTGAAGGATAAGCATGGAGTATCTTCCTACCTCTATGGGTCCTTGGCCACTTAATAGGTGATTTGAGAAAGAGCAAGAGGCGTGCTTGGTGAGCCAGAGAACACATTAGCTGAATCACTAATGAAACTTTCTTTCCTAGAACAGAGGTCCCATCTACCATACAGTGGCAGCCATCGAAGCAGACAGAAACCAAATAGGCTGGAAAATTGAATGGTTGAGAAAGGGGGGCAGAATAAAGGGTTGGTAGTAAGTAAACCTGTTAAAACATATTTTAATTCTCTTCACTTTTTGTGTAAAGAAATATGCACTATAATGACATTTTTTTGTTGTAGAAACAGCATCTAAACATCATGCCTTTGGGCAGGTGTTTGACACGGCAGCAGTTGACTGACATTTATGGGCTGGCACACTGTCGGTTATGTTGTACAAACTGGAGCAAATTGAAGGCCTTTAATCAACAAATGTTGACTCGTGTTTGTTTTATATGATCTTTGTTTTAAAAGTATCTCTCTTTAGTGCTTTTTTCTCATTTTTTTTCTTTACCTTTTCTTTCCATGTTGCAAACTGCAACACATTCATAACTCTTCCTCACTTACCTAACTTAATTATATGTTGTATATCACAGCATGCAATGAAAATATCACCCAATAATCCCAAAAACTATTTACTAATTCACAAAACAGGTGGCTAGTAAATATATGCCTCATGCCAGATGGCCCTTGACTATATTCATTCCACCAGCCATTCTGGACTTTGACAGAATGTCCTGATTATTGGTCCACCTCTGGTTAGTGATGAACAACATCCTTTTACAGCATCAGCCTTTGGGAGCACCCAACAAGATGTCAACTCTGTCTTCCAATCCCAAAGTGGAAGCTAGTTAGCCTAGCTTACTAACATTTACTCTAAATCCTACTAAACACTACTTTTTCCTCATGTTATTTCAATGCTTGATCTGTTATTGGCAGTCAGTGCACCCTCAGTGCTGTGTTCATCCCATATTATAGAAAAGAAGGGACCTATCTATAGCATTAGTTGTCTCTCCTTAATGGTCAAGTTGTGGTGTTGGAAATGGACCAGACTGACAAATTTAGAGTAATGAGTAGTCCAACCTCATCTTTCTATATATTACTCTGTGTTTTGATTCAAATCACAGATTGAACTAACAACAAAAGGCGATGCCTCACAACATTCTGTTTTGGTAAATGACTGTAAGTGCCAGGACAAGCACCCACCTTATCGTACATGTACACCCATGTAAATGACAAAAAATTGCCTGGTCCCAAAAAATACCAGCCATAAGAAATTAATGGGTGAAGCTACAATTAAGAGTGTACACCCTCCAGTCAAAATATTATACCCAAAGGTTATGGAAATATTGTCACTCACAAATAACCACAATATCGTTTCAATCCTATTGAGTACTCTTCTTGCAGCTCTGGTATATAAAGTTTCCTGATGGAGCCAATCGAAACCATAGTCCTAAATATGACATTAAGAGGAGACAGGTGTTCATGGAAAACTGGAAGAAGGTAGACCAGACAGACATCCAAGCATAAATGGGTCTGTTGATTCTGTCTAGTGCACCACTCCAGTAGTGAATCCACCCCTACTTTATGGCATGCAGAGTCTGGATGGGCATTTTTTGTGCCACCATGTCTCTGCTAATATTTCATGAGTTGTCAACAGGTAATCCATTTTGACAATTGAGATACCCGATTTGGCCGCTGTCAACACGACAAGCTTGCTGTGATCCCAGACAAGTGGGTAGAACACCTGCCAGTAACCTACAATCCCAGCCCAGACGTCGATGAATATCTGCACCTTTCTAAAGGCCAATGCCCATCCAGTTAACATTGAATTAGGCCCGATGTGGAGTTCACTCCATTTGTTTAAAATCACTGGTAATACTCATGTAAAAGAGCACATTTGTCCACCTACAATGCCTCTGTAGTGAATCCAGCCTGAAATCAGAAGAAGACATTCAAGAGGAGGCTTAATTTCCTGAAGGAGAGAGGAGAGCAATGGTGATGCCTCTCATTAAAAGGTGCCAACAATGTCCTCAAACACCAGCATGTGCTGGATTGATGAGAGACATACAAGGGCCAGGACCAAGATCCACAGCCTCACAGGAAAAGAAACAAAAGGACGAGAGACACACTCTTTGCACCAAGACATGTTAAAACAAGCATCATATGCCTAAAATGCAACATACTTTGCAAGGCACATGCAAAACATCACATAAACACCATCACATATTGTCAGTCATGTGCATGACTACACACATACATAAGGTAATTGTTGACTGACAGGTTGTGAATCCTGATGGGGTTTTTTTGTTGTTGTTGTTGTTTTTTAGCAGTACAACTGATGTTACTGTCACCATGTAATGTTCTGAATTGTTAAAGTTGTTTGGTCCTATGTACTTTCTTGATTAATAAAACTGAAGCGGCCAGTTTTCACTGGGAACACCACAGATACAGTTTAAAATTTTGAGGAATTTCAAAATAACTGCTCTGTCCATGATAAACAGCACAATATTTTCTTCTGCTCTTTCCTACAGTCAAAACTAATCCATATAAAATATATTTATAATCTCAGTAATTCATTGTATAACTTCATTAAAGTCCAAATATGTCTCACAGACATTTCAAATTTCATATAAAGCAGCCACAGAAACATGAATTTGTTTATTGTTGTCGTATTGGGGAATTTAGGTGTATCCTCAAAATTCAAATAGTTATATCTCGTTGCATTTCAGGGGCACCAAGGTGTGACACTGCTTAAAGCAGCTTTAGAAGATACTGGATTAGTGAGCACTCATTTAAAAATTCATCACTTAGCGAAGCCACAAACAGGGTAACATAAAAAAAATACTATCATCTATCTATCAAGCAGTGCCTCAGCATCATGGCAGCAAAGTGAGGACACCACCTTATTTGCATATACATGTGTGGATGTATTTTAAGTAAAAAGCATAAAAACATGCAAATGCATATGACTCTGCATCAGATCTGGATAATTAGATAGAAAAGGCACTTATGGATTCACATTTCAACTAAGATGGTTAGATATAGAGAGCACTGTTGAGAAAAGTAGGTTGTGAGCAAGAGACTGTGAACAAGGAGGAGGAAGGGAGAATGAGGTGAAGCCAAGATGAAGTGGAACCATTACTGTTAATCAAAATGCGTTTGACTAACCTGGAAGGATTTTGTGGAAATGGCAAAGGTCAGAGTGTTAAAGAGAGACAGAATGAGGACAAAATAGAGGAAAAAGGGCATGAGTGATGCCAACAGGCAGGTAATGGAGGTGAGGGACGTGTGATTATGGAGAGAAAAAAAGACAAAGGAGAGAGAGGATTAGTGTTGAGGAGTTAGAGAGAGAAGAATGGGAGCATGTCTGGAGAGTGACATAAAAGGTGACACAATGAGGAAAGAGTCTGTAAAGATATTCATAAGCACAGTAATCCATGTTTAACTTTGTAGTGTACACACAAAGTGTACAAAGAGTGTGTGGCCAAAAGTGTGTGTGTGGACAACCTTGTGTATGCTTTTGCTCTGGGGCCCTTACTTCCAATTAAGGGACAACAATGTTCTTTGAATTTTATAGCCACAGTTAGAGGAAGCACTTTTCCTGTTTGAATGTGACTGTGGAAAGGCCTCCCAGAGGAGTAGAGGTCGTTGCAGTGTCCACACATTTTGTTTGTGTCCATATACTTTTGGCCATGTAGAGTATGTATATGTACATATATTACATATTCCTTCTCATGCATCATTTTATGGAGCTTGAGATTAGTATTTGTGTGTTTCTACAACCCCACTGCTACTGCTTGTGTTCTCTTTTAATCCATGTCTTCATTTTTAGAGTCACATCCAATTTTCCACTTGTGCTCATACGATGCTGAAATTTCCCCGAACGGATCAATAAAGTTTCATCTTATCTTATCAGGGTAGTCTGTGATTTGTTCTGCATTGTCCATTACAGGGATGAGTCACTGTTTTGAGAAAGTAAACAACCTCCACAGGGAGTAACATTAATTCTCTATAACCACATCTCCTCTTACCCATTTTTTTTAACACCACAATGATGTCCTGAATAAAAGCAACTTTGCCTATTCTGTTTACAGAGCAGCTGCTGTGGCAACTAAACTTTTACACTGGCCTGTTGTTGTTGTTGTTGTCCTGACCTCAGTTAATTTACAGGCCTTGAATCAGGTTAGACAGATTAAATTAGAGGTTATTGTCAGGTGAGCATTCATCATCCTCAGTATAATCATTGCTATCTGTCCCCTAACCTGCCCCCAGAAATAATGAGACTCTCATCCATATTCAGACACTAACACTCTACTATCTTGCTCGCTAACTCATAATGCATGGAGTGCAAGTGGAGACAGAGCGATGGCCAGAGGCAGAGAGAGAAAAGGTGGCATGAACAATAATAAAAGTGAGAAATGTGTAATCGGTGAGAAAAATGGAAAGACAGAGGAGAAGGAAAGGAAAAATGTTCAAGAAGAGATGAAAATGCAGAAGAAAAAAATGATGAGAATTAATTTGAGAAGAGAGAAAGACAGGAAATCTCTCAAACATCCAAACTGGGACAAACAGAGCTGGGCACAGCCTTTGCTTAACAGGGTTCAGTCATACACACACACACACACAAACTGGAGAATTCACCCCTTTTTGTTGTGCAGTGAGACTCATTAGTAGCAGAAATACAATTATGTTTAATTACTGGGGAAAAAAACAAAAACAAAACCACATCAATGACAGAAGAAGGTGATTGGAGCAGTTTCAACTTGAATTCCTACAACAGCCAATGCGCTTTCTGTAACAGCACTACAGAGGAAAAGGCTGAAATAAGACAATAAAACATTCATGTGACAGCATCAGCCAAGCGGGTAAAGTGCAAATGTAAATTATGTGTGTGCATCTTGTGTAAGCATGTGTGTGAAGAGACGCCCTGCATGTATTTAACCCACGGCTTCGCTGTCTCTCATCATAATATCTAATGGTGCATAAACAACGGAGCAAATCAATCTCCATTTACATCCAAACAACTGAGGGGTCAAGTATTGAGTGTGAGGGTCACTGACTCACTGGATGTTAATGCAGGATGTTATCAAGTCCTTGGTTTTGGTGTGAGTGTTTAATTCCCCCTGCCCTTCATGTCTCTTAATATGCTCTGAATGCTAGTGGCATTATTCTTGTCCCCTTCCACTCATCTACACACTTCTCACCCTCAGTTTTTCCACACACACTTTCCCTGTTTCTTGCTTCTACACACCCACAAAATTGTTTGTTAGTGGGTACATACTTCTTTCACTTTCACCACCATTTTCACCATTTCTTTTTAAATCACTTGCTGATTCAAACAATTTCATTCAGTTTTGTTTCAAGACCTGCAGTCACCAGCTACGCAATTTGCTCACTTTTTTTCCAATGGTAAGCAGTTACATCTACGTTAAATTGCACCTCAATACATACATCAGTAAATGGATGCATTCAAAAGTACTTCAGTAGCCTATACTGTACATTCCAGTCCATTATTTATACCGCTTGTCCGTTAAGAGTCGCTGGGGGGCTGCAGCCTATCCCAGCTGACACTGGGCGAGAGGCGGGGTACGCCCTGTACGAATCGCCAGTCCATCACAGGAATATACAATACAATAGCAAGTAAATGCATCATGCTGCCCTGTGTGAAACACTTTGTAACTTGAGTTTTGAAAAGTGCTCTACAAAATAAATATAAATATTATCATTATTATCATATTGTTGATATTATGTTTGTTTCAGAATAAAAGTGGCCTACACAAACACTGTACATCAGGTAAGTAGCTCAGCAGCCACTTATTTGACCATTATAACACATAGTTTCTAAGTTTTTACAGGAAGCAATGCACTGTAAATCACAGCTGAGCTGGCAAAGGCTACCAATTCATTCAGTGACAGTGGTGATTCAGTATCATCAGTTCTCTTTCTCTCAGTCTCTCTTTATGTACTGAAAACCTCTAGATGAAGCCATAGTTTTTTTGGTTACAGTGGATGACATAAAGCCCCAATACATTCTATTCGACACCAAGTCAATTTCAAAGATCTTTCACCACAAATTTTCTGGCCTCAATTTGGCCATTTGGCATATTTGATTTTTTTTTTCTAGGGGTGAAATGAGAAGCATAATGCCATTCTTGTGTTTACAAGCTCCTGCCACATTCACATCATGTGGTTCAGACCATAATTACAAGCAGCCGAGTCAAACTTTAATGTCAGGCTGCTGAGATAGAGAATTTTCGACCAAAAAAAAGAACTACAGAAGTGTCAACAAACCTGTGGCAAAACAGTTGGAACAGTTAAAATACTAATTAAAAACTAATACAATGCATTTAGCTCATTAAAACTGTTACTCACTGTTTGTTCATATGTGGATTTGCTTATTAACAAACCACTACAAATATGTAAGCTAGCAAAAGCAGTAAATGGCGTGACTACAAAGCTAGCAGTAAGAGTAACCATATTGGATAACCACATTAATATTATTTTCCTCTGAAGGAAGGATGCTCACATAACGCACAACTCTGTATAGAGTAAGATAACATTAGGGATAACTTTGGTTTTTTTTTTAAGTTATTTATAATACTGTACTGTAATGTCTGAATGCCACATGGTGATTATCATGCACACCTGTGACCAAATGAACTGTGGGGTCACAATATCAGCAGCAGCCAGCAGCTTAAATTTATTCATTAATGACAGCAAGTATTAGCTCCCAATAATACGCCCCTACAGAGTATGCCTGCAGACTCCTGTCAACATCAAGTGTATAAGTGTGAGCAGTGGGGTTGGCTGGTTTGAGTTACAGCTACATTTTTAACAGTCTGCAGTAAGAACAACTCCTCCTTAAAACTGCATGTGTTCAGTCACTGACAGCCTTGTTCAGACTCTCTGAATTCAGCTTACATACAGCATCATAATACTGCAAACATCATGGGCAAAAGGAAATCCAAATCTAGGGTACGATTACATGAAATGTGACATGAGACATTTGAGACAATGACAGCCACAGCTACTTTGTTTCCGTATTGTCAGTGAACTTTCACGTTTCTCACCCACTGCTACAACACCGTCGGCTCTGAATCCAACAATCAGTGATGGGGTTGTTAATGGTCTGCATTGTGCTAATACTATGTGGAATGACCACAGAGTAATAGCTGCAAATAAAAAGTGACACCACATGAAAGAACAGGATGGAAATTTTCATGTCGAGCACAGCTAAAGTGGTTCAGCCGTGTGTCTGTCTGTCAATGTGCCTGTTGGGACAAAAAGCAGCTGCTGAGCCAAAGCAAATCAAATGAAACTGGATAGCCTGCTGATAGCAGTAAACACAAGTGCCACTCAGACTGCCTGCCGGTAAGTACCTAAAGAAAGTTGTCTATCTGTGCACATTACTGATGTAAAATAAGTCAAATAGAGCGTACATCGAAACATCAACACTGTAATTTCAAAATTGAAAAAAAAAAAAAGTTACTGTTTTATTGTTTTTTTATATTATATACAAACAGATGTAAACCTAAAAAGTCATAAAAGCCATAGCACAAGACCTCCTATGATTTATGCACTTTGTAGGCTATCTTCCAGTATTCCACATGTCAAAGGGCATGGCCTCTGTCAAATGTGGTACCTTGAATAAACGGCATGACTGATAAGGTAGTGAGGGAGTCTGGGTCAGAGTGAGACAGAAAGTAACGGTACAGTGTGTTTCTGTCAGCTGTGTCTGTCGCAGTGATGCCATGGGAGAAAATGTCTGCCTGCGGCAAAATCGGCCTGTCAGGTCAGACGGTCTTCAGAAATACTGAAGGTGCTCCCTCAGCTCTCCCAGTCTCTCTAGGTTTCCTCAACTTTCAAAAACACAAATTCCTCTCTCCAGCGTGGACTGATGTCTCTCTATCTTTGACTCTTCATCCAGTTTTGTATGGACAAAGTGTTCATTCACTGCTGTTAAGAACAGCTGAGAAATATGGTGAAAATGTATTTGGGTGTTAATTTTGATACTTCCTTGAGGCAGAGGTATGTACTGCTTCAGTAAACAGAACTGATTAGCATCAGCTGCTTCACCATAATGACTCATTCACCAGCTGCTTGGCTATCCAATCATATTTACACAGGTGAACACAGCATCCTTTAAAACTTGTCACCATCACCCCAATCTCTTCCTTATGTGACAAGCTTTTGTTATTGCTGACTTTACTATCTAATATTCATATTAGTGCTGGCTGATCTGTCTCTATCATGATCAGTGCTCATAGCCTTGCCTTACATATTTGGTTTTTTTAAAGGGAATGCCAATTCATCGAGATCTTGGGGAGTACTGCTGTTTACTTGAAAACAGTTGTATAAAACCTTTTAGGTCTCCAGAGGGAGCTACGTGAAGTCTGAGAAATGTCCCCAATCATGTGTCATTTGCCTCAGCATCAACTGGAGCTGAAGACTACAAGTTTGAAAAATGAAGAAATCTGGAGTGGAGTAGGAAAGAAGTGAGTTTACCAGACCTCTGTTCTGTTTCCCCATCAGAATCTTCTTTGATGTTAAGATTCCATGATGCCACATGTTAACTGTATTACTAATTGCTATTAATGATCATTTCTTTGATTTGTTTCTAGACATGGTTTGTCAAAGTATTGTTACAATGCTATGTGCTAGGCTGGTTTATCTCTACAGAGACTTGAACTGATGGCGTAGACTTGGCCAACTTTCTACGCTGTGACAGGCTGTTCCTTTAGGGCCTGCTATCGTCTCCTCTCTCTCCAACTTCAATCTGAACATAGAAAGCGATAGAAGTACTACATTATATTTGCCAACCTAAAGCTTCAGTTTTATAAAAAGATACAGTACAGCACAGCATGTGCTCAAAGTCCTTCTGTACCCCCCACAGTCAGCTGATATCTGCATTTCTAATGTCTGGACTTATTTTGATTCTTTTTGAAGTTTCTTGCCATGACTCCCTGCCAGTCGTCTTTGTCAAACAAGTGCAAGTGCTGCTGGGGACTGCAGCACCCAGTCAACTAGAAGGTAAAGAAACATTATTTCCTCATAATAAAAATGATAAATAATATTATTGAGTTTTAGCCATATGTATAAAATTAGTGTGCCTCAAACAGCATTAAAGAAGTGAATACTTTTACACTTTTGACTCATTTAACCTACAAGCATTTCCAGTTTTGCTGTCTCTCATTTACTCTTCTTCTTCATCTACTCCAACTCCACTGTTCCATTGCCTCCCTCCTCTCCTCTTGAGCACAGAGAGCTCCCCATCCAGAACAAGAAACACAAGTGAGTGTTGTTGTTTTATGTTTCCAGTTTTCACAGTGTCAGACAGCCAGCTCTTGTTTGTGTAGGTTTTCCTCTGTAATCATATTCTCTCTGAGCTTCTAATGAAAGCCTCAGCAGGGCTCCAGGCTTCCCCTGCTAAAGAGCTTTGCTGAGAGGATGAGGCAGTGCCACTACAGTCTACAGTAAATGGAGAGAGTGTCATCAGAAACCAGGCCTCCAGAATAAGTAATCCTTGGTGCAACTTTGAAGAGTCAGCACATCAGTCTTTGGCCAAAGCGCCTCAAGTCTTGACTTATAGCTCTGCTGGGTCAGAAAGGCAGAGGGAATATGATGTGTGTTTTCACTTTGAAGGCACTAAACTTATTTCCTCTTAAAGGACATCAGAACTCTCAGATACTCTCAAGTTGTTGTGTATCATTAAACTGTGACATTCAGCACTCTTCCCGGAGTTATTTTCTCTCGACAGGCTGTCTCTTACTTTTTTGCTGTATCCACTTTTGCTCCGCTGCTCTCATCTACCTCTACTTTGAGATTCTTACATTTTCTAAGCATCTTTTGACAGTAGAAGAATGTAGTTGAATGTTTTGCAGTCAGTATGTGTAGGTGGTGAGAGCAATAGTGGTACTTATACTGTTAAGAGCGAGAGTGTTTTTCCAGTTGAGAAAAAGATAGTCATGCTCAGAACTCAACATGTCTTCTGGCTGTATTCCACTCCAGTCTATGGAGGCTGCCATCAATGGAGAACTTTTATCTCTGCCTCTGGTGGAGTGGATTTCTCCCCGAACAACAGAGTGAAAACAATGAGTCTAAAAAGAACACTTTGCATAAGAGTGACTCAATGATGACTGTTTATATGTTTAATAGCTCACAAATTTCCTGCTATCAAGCATATTTGATGTGCTGTGACATCTTTATTTAATTAGCTATCAATGGAAGTGACAGCAATACACTAACAAAACAGACTCAAAAATACAACATACATTATCAGCTCCATACTTCAACAAGACAATTTAACTTTTGATGACAGAATAAGAAATTCTACCTCTTAGACATGAAAAGTTGTTTCACAGCCTTACTAAATTCAGCATGCTGATGCTACAGCCTCTGAAAAGTGTTAAGCTGCATTCATATGATTGTGTGATGATGATGTTATGTATTTGTATCACTTCATTACTAAGTGAAACCAGATCTATTTGCTTGCTACATATGTGTATATAAGTATACATATATTCACTTAAATTTAGATTTGTGATTGTACCAACCTCCTCATCTCACTCTTGGAAAGAAAGCAAATATGTATTAAAGCGTATTTGCTAAAAAGTTCCTTTTATTATTTATAGTGTTCCATTAAAGGGTTAAAGGGAGGGTTTTTCTGCAGAATAACAACCAACATACCCACAAGTAATTATTATGGGGATAATAAAATGTAGAGTATGACTCAGGAAACTGAATCAGCAATGTCACTTATACAGCAATATCTATCTAAAACTCACCAACATTACCTACGGAACCAGACCAGGTAAGGCTGTATCATTAAATCACTGAAAAGAAATTCAGCCTCAGCGAGGTGTCATCATTTATTATGAATTCAGCTTTCTTTTGTTCTTTCTAAATTTATAGACAGTGGTCTCACTTGTGTTTCAGGGCAGTTTGTTGCTCAAGTACAAAAACAAAAGTAACCAGTAATCAGTGAGTCTAAATTAAATTGCAGGCATCTCTTTCCACTGCCTGGCTATCATAATAAGTATTGGCTGAGGCATGAATACTCGAGCTAGTATCCTCAAGCAGAACATCTCAGCTTCAGCTCAGCCAGGCCGCACTATCAGAGGCTTCTTTCATCAGAGACTGATACCTAGAATAGAAACCACTGTGCTCAGCGCTGTGGGTTCAGGGCTTTACTTAGGTTGCATGAAAAGCAAAAACTCTGAAACTTTGTTCCAAGCACAAGCCTGTTTTTAAGTTCAGAGCACTGAAAGGAAAAGCCTTGTCAAGCAAAACAGACTAAGTATGAAAGGCACGTCTCTACAGACAAATGTCACTTTGATGTCATTATCTCAGGCTTTTCTGCTTTCATGTATATAAGCCTCTAAGGGGGAAAATGCTTTTAAAATGATGGCTTTTAAAAGTTGCATAACAAGTTTGCACAAACAATCACAGGTTAAAATAAGAACAGTTCATTTTTGTTTTTAATGCTGAGATACATGATGCGAACAAGCTGCTCCGACAGCTTTCACCAAGCGTCTCCGGATAGCCTGAGCGGTGGTGTGTTTGTGTGTGTGTGAGTGAAACACAGACATGTTTTAATGAAGAAAAACAGAGTATGTCACCAAAGCAGGGAAAAGTACTCACACACATACATAGCACACAAAACACACAAAGTGCACACACACAAACAGATGGAGACACACAGAAGATCATTTGAAGCTAAAGGCAGAAAGATCTCAATAATGGTCCCTGTGCACCCATATGTATGTGTGTGTGTGTGTGTGTGTGTGTGTGTGTATTTGCCCGTTTCTCTGTGATGTGTTGGTCAATCATAAGCAGTAATGCACAGCCAGGATCAGGAAATTAGATCAAAGAGTCCTAACATCCTCAACAGAGACTAATGGTTTCATCACATGCCATTCAAACAGAGTGTGTGCATGTGTGTGTGATTTGAGAAAGTGCATTTTTCTGTCTGTATGTAATGTGTAGTGATCTGACTCGATATGTGTGTGCCTTACATATTGTAGTTGTTTTTGTGTGAATCTACAGCTTCCATTGTCTTGTTTAATCATCCTTGACTTTTTCCTGTTGAGTTAATTAAAAACCATTACAGTGACTGTAATTTCAGGCTAAAGGGTATAAGGGACACAGAGATTACCGTGTATGTGAGAATAGCTCTGCAATAGTTTTCCAGGAGTCATCATGAGTAAAACATGCTTTGGCTTTAGTCTATTCTGGTTTTCATGGCTCTGCTCTACTTTCAGAATCCACAGTAATGTATCTAACAAGAGTCAAGATGGTTTTTGGCTTATTTTGCTCTACACAAAAGTAAAACATTCATTTTGAATTTCACATAAAATGTGCATAATAGCACTAAACAGAAATAGAAAAATAAATCTGTTTCCTAATCTTAATGGCTGGCCATTGGTCTGTGTATTCATTTTACTGTTGACTTAATTCATATAGCTTTGGTGGCTTGTTACCTACCAACCAAGTCAGATGTCTTTTGTCCAGAAAGTCATTGGACACAGTATATTAGGGATACAGTTATTTATTTTCTCAGGCTCTCGCTCTAGAGTGCTAAACCATCCACTTATGTTTCAGTCCACTGAGATGCAATATGAAACAGGTGGAGATGAAGGTCTCTGTTTGACTGAATAGAATAAAGCGGAGAAAAATATGTGGGAGAACGTCACTTTTACTGTAGCGTTTTGGAAGCATGCTACAGTCCATGGTTTGAACAAGAATGAAGTCTCATTAACTGACAAACATCAATAAATGTCTTTTGTAAACAAGGTGGTCTGCAGTGCCCTGCTGTGCTGTTTCTAACATTATATAACATACTAGCTGTACAGGAGGAGGTATCTGAAGCAGACTGTGGAACAAGTTATTTTCCTTCTCCAGACTTGACTCAAGTTTTGTAATGTATTGCAGTGTGTGTTGGTTGACTGGCTCATTTGCTTGTGCTAGAGTTTGGGGCTCTGCTCCACTAATGTACATCTTGGGGTGATGGCTTAAGAAATATTTGAAAGATACTTCACATTTGTGTGTGTATAATAAACTGTTGCAGTGCTGCATTATGCTCTCGAGGTTCCATCTTTTTTTATTCTGACAACGTAATGTTATTTACAACATACAAAAAACAACTTTTGGAATCTGTGGATTGATTCACAATTCTCCCAACATTAGCACCATGGCTGCTGCTGCATAGCTAGCTAAATCGTTGCCTGACAAAAATTGAAAGATTTTCAATATGTTGGTTGAAAGAAACTTGAGTTGTGTTGTACGGTAATTGTATGTTTCGGTGCACGACTGTGGTTCCACACAGGATCTGTATAGAATACATGAGAGGGATTTCTTTTCATATCCTTACAATAAAACATCCATTTTAAATGCACAAAGCCAAAGGCAGAGATCAGTGGAACAGGTCGGGAAGCCAACCCTGATTCTACCAAAGATTTTTTTAGAGGAAACAAAATTAAAGCTGTTCAAAACTTTCTACATAATATCTACCTGAAATTCCCTTGGAAGAACAACTGTTTGATTCTCAGAAAGTCGCTGATATAGATATAGAAAAACTGCTGAGGAATCTGTCTGAGTCCTGCTGTGTCCTCTAGCACTGCTTTACCTTGTTAACACAGAAATGTAGACAGAAATTGAATCTGCATCAGTATTGACATAATAAAGCTGTAAGCTCCCGAAACCCTGGAAAGACTTTTCTTTTCTTTCCTTCTCTAAGGAGTTTTGTTATTTTAATGGGTACCACTTACTATCCCTGTAGATACAGTATTTACTGCTTTGATATTTACTATCAACAACATTATAATGATCCATTAGCTCACACCTACCTAGACTCATGCCTGGCAGTGCCCAGAGGTGCATTACTTCACATATTTCTAAATTAGTTCTTTCACAAATCCATCACATGACCAAATTGACCCAAACCCCAGCACATTATCACATCACAGCACCTCTGCTTGTAGTAGAATGAGGTATAACTCTTGCATTATACATTCTAAAGCTCCAGGGGCTGAGAAACCAGGTTATCACAGGTCATTCAAGAAAAACAAGTACTAGTAGCACTGGAAGTTGCTACAGGAAGTTCTGAAACACAAAGAAAGTAGAGACATACATATTTAATTAAACTCTAAGAATTGGAGGCGACTACTGTGCTGTATTAATAAGGCAAATTTGAAAAAGCACATTGTAATACACTGTAGCTGCCTTCTCTCTCAAGAAAAGAGAGCAGAGTCTTTCTTGGGATTTTGTTTGTAACTGACTTCACACCTTCTTTTTCCCCATAGAACACTCCACTCCAGCACTTTGAAGACATGACAGTGTGCCTTTATCTTCTTCCTTGTAGAAACATACTTTATATCTTTCGGGAGCTTGACAGCCCTGAGGAATTGTAATTTCTCAGTCAAGCAGTGTACAGGCCAGCTGACAGACAGACAGACATTGTTGACTGAGGAGGGCAGTGGTCGTTAATCACAGACTGAGGGAAAAGGGAAATTATACACATCAGCTCAGTTGGAGTATGACACTACAGCAGCAATTAATAAGCAGCTTCTCCAAGGTATGAGGAGGACTAAAAGCTAGATATTCTAATGGAGCAGTGGGTGATTGCATTTATTATACACAATGTTTCAGATCTAAGCAACACCAACCTAAGCCAGAGGAAACCGATCCATGTGTCATTGTTAGCTGTTGTGAGAATAAGAGGTGAGAGGGGAAAAACAACATATAAGGACGAACCTACTATTCAAACAAAAAACAAAACATGGGCCAACATTTGAGCAGATGAATGGGAGATTTCTTTGATATACAGCAGAAGCTGGGATTAATGATGAACAGTGAAAAGACAGAGAGAACTGGAGGATAGAAGAGAGAAAAATCCACACATGCAGTGTTCACCTCATAAAGGCAGCTAAATGTGCAACATTATGCACATAGACACACACTCACTCTTTGAAATGCATGTTCTGTCTGTTGCCGACTTGGGAACGCACAGAATATATGCACTATCTGTGGCTCTGCCTGACACACAAACAGATATTTACAACTAATCTGCTTGCTCCCTCTGATTAGTCTAAAAACAAACACGGCAGTCACACACCTGTTGCCAAGCAACAGCAATGCTTGCTTGATCAGTCGACTGAAATGTGGAGGGAGACAGAGAGGAAAACAGCTAGGGGGCGACTGGTGAGAGGAACGGAGAGGAGAGGCTCTTAAACTGCAGAGCGGGCCCAGACACGTCAATCATCATACTGCACACATACAAACACACACACACACACACACACAGACTGGGCCAAGCCAGACATCAGAAGGCATCAGTGTAGAATGTGTGGATGTTGGCTTAAAGCACATCCTAACAAAGGCTGAACACACTTACTGAACTGTCTTTCTGTTAGTCTCACACACAGGCACACACACACATTGTTAAACGCAGTGCCATACACTATATGTTTTAGCATTTTCACATTAAAAACCATAATTAATTTTGATTATGTTATGTTATTATATTATGTCCTTAAACAGAAGAGAGCACTGCTGATACAGGACTGTGTGACTAAATATAACCACAAGAGCAACAATCCTCTAACCAACAGCAGTTTGCCTGTACTGATATAATCTATATGTGAATAGGACAGGGAAAGATTATGATTTTAGTTACAGGTTACGATAAGGCAAATTTACCATGGCAACCACCATACCATTATTGGCAGCTGCACTACATAAAGCTGCACTTCATCTGCACTGGCAAACTGACCCTTCACTGAACTCAAGCTTTCCATTTTTACAGTGTCAGTGTGCAATAATAAAGGAACCAGATTCAACATTGAAAATCAACACTTTAATATCACACAGATATAAAGAAAAGCAGCTTTTCTTCTTCTGTCTAATGGCCTGAAAATAGTTTACATACAAGATAAGACAATAATAAGGAATGTTATTCTTAAAAGTAAAAAACAAATGTGCATATTAACACAGACAAAGTCTCTCTGAAATCAGAGAATCTAATATGTTTAACAATCTTAAACTGGCACTTATAGGTGACCTATTGGTGTTGTTCAGTCACAGGCCCATGGCACAGTAAACAGTACGCCCTAACACTGTGCCTTCATATTCACATTCACGCAAACATACTATTCCTGACAGCTTGACAGGACCAGTGGGAGGATGTAAACACTGTAGGCACTCAGAGTGTGGGTGTTCTGCTGGATCATTGGCCTAATGCACATGCCATGAAAACGTGACGTGTTTGGTTATAATCAAGCTGAGAACTTCTTCCATATATCAACAGGCTCCTCTCTTTGATGTGGCACAGATCTTTCCAACAGTGTTAAACATACCAGAAAAGATTTAAAAGTGTCTTAAATCTAATAGTGTCCTTAGCAGTGTTGTTCCTCATCTAATGAATGCAGTGTTGCATGCCCAGAAAACCAGCCTAACGTCTCCATTAACCCAAAATGAAACCAGCGAGCTGAGCTAAAAAATAATCATGACACCAAAACACCAGGAGTAGTGTGGAGGAGCATTTCTACACCACAGATGTACAGATGACATAAATCATGGATAAAAGTAAAGCTGTTTGCTGACTTTGTAAAATACAACTGCCTTTTATCAAACCAGAAACTTAAAGGAGTCACCTGTTAATGTGTCACTTAAGTGAGGTATCAGAGGCACCACGAATGCAGAGAGCAACATTAATCCTACTGCCTAGGTAAGGATACGGTTTACACAGGTTGCATTTAAATTTATTTGGAGGAACTACATGTTAGTTCTCATTCATTCAGTGAATATTCACAGCATAGCCACACCACCGACTGTGGAAGGATGATAATATCAGAGTGTTACAATAACAATGTTAAATTTTCAGTAGGTATAATGTTTACTATGTGCAGCACCTTAGCATAGCATGTTAGCATTAGCTAATTGGCACTAATCATATGATGGAAATGCCATTCATTTGTATGTCATAAACCTAATTACAGGACAAATTACAGTAATGGACAAGGATCACAAAATATATATATATAATACATATATATATATATATATAATATATATATATATATATATATATATATGTATGTATCACATTCTCTGTTTGAGTTGTTACATCCAGGCTGTAACCATGACATGCTGGGTTTAAATTCATGGGACACTTTTTTGCATGTCACAATCTGCATTGCTTTAGGTTTATTATTTTAATGAAGCAACAAGGTTTAAAGGCTACTGACTTGCACGTTATTCTGTGGCTCTAATCAGCTCTCTGCACCCCCATCAGCTTCACACCAAATCTCATTTAAATTCTTTATCCCTTAGGGGCAGATGCAACTACAGGAGTTTCACAAGATTCAGCTGCAGGCAAACTGTCTTAGATGTGACTGTACACAGAGATCTAGATAACGATTTCCCAAAAGTTTTGTGCAAAATCCCGAATCGTTGGCAGGGATGGTAACTGTAACTCTAAGTATTACAGGGATACAGTGCTATCTAACCATGTACTGTATAAGCTATACATCAAATCCAGTATCCAATTAAATTAAGTTTCTCACCTATTTACACCAATAGTCTTTGGTGGCCAATAACTCTCAACCAGCATACAGTAATAATGGTACCACACATGCAGAGGTTTTCACACATAAACACATACAACACAATGGTTATGTAGGTGGTCATTTGTCACATTGTCAAAGGGTTTTAGAGAATAACATGGAAATGTTGCTTAGCAAAATAGCACAATACACACAAAGTCAACTGTACTGGTTCCACACATTTAAAAAAAAGAGTTTGTAAAATCCTGCGGTGCTAAAGCAAGACAATAATAATACTACAGGGCCTTTCTGTAGCAATAAACAACTGGGTGACATAAGATTAAAATGCACGGCCACAGCTATAATCTCTCATAGATTAACACTGGTGTCTCAGTTTAATGAATTCCGTAAGATTTACTGGTGGTGGAGATTATTAACTACACCAAATCTCTTCCTTCTGTAATAACTTAACACTGAAAATAGGGTGACTGACACAAATAACTGCAAATAAACTATATGAGGTATCTCTCATTTGCATAGATTTTTCACTGTTCACACTACAGCAGCTGAGAGAAACACTTCTCTGCTGATGTATCTCTTCTGCTGCATTCAAGAAACATGAAAACATGAGCGTTTGAGCTGTTAATGTTAAGCTTTTCTCTAAAGGGAGTTTTTCTCTAATGAGTGTGACAGCATCCACTTAGGGAAGTGTTTTGACTGCAGGGCTCTACAGCAGAACTCTTCTGCTACACTAGTTCCTGGACTGAAAGCATGTCCCATGTCGATGCTTATTACAACGCACCACAAAGACACTGTTCTCTTTGGCAAATATAAATATTGAATTGTATCTGACCTGAAATACTACTACATAAAACATCAAAGAAGTTGCTGTTACAAAGTTCCTAAATTATGACAGTTAGCTAACACTTGCAGTTTACGCAACAGCAGATAAATACACTGTAGTCTTTCACCTTTTTACCCTTGTGTTTTTGATAAAAAGACACCACAAACCAAACTATGTCTATACAGAATACCACTCTTACTACTGAACACAGTTTCAGTATGTGGAGAAATCTAAAGCTATGCTTTCAATAACACCCCCAAAAATGCTTGAAGAATCAAACTGATCTGCAACACACGCAGCTGCTGTGTTCTCCTCTTTCCCTTGTGTATGACATACAGTACATGGAACAAAAATGCACATCATAGAAATGTTTCCTCACTCTGTCTCTATTACCTTGAAAGGTCATATTGATCTCTCAGTTTATCAAGTCAGCACTCAGCAGCAAGCAGACTGCAATGTAAACACAGGAAACTGCACGGAAGAAGGATTTCAACAAGTGTGTCTCACTTTTATTCTCCCTCTGTTCTTTCTCTGCCCTCAGTCTTGTGTCAGTGTAATAATTTAAATCTCTCTGGACTATTTGGCTATAGATATGCAGTAAATCTTTTCCTCTGTAATGGAATGAGATCTGATCTCTCTCTTCTCTCCTTCCTTCTACGCCTGTCTCTCCCTTGCTTTCTCACGACACTCCCTCTTCCTGTGCCAACATACACAACCTCAGACAGCCTGCACACGCCTGGGGAATGAGCATTAAGTCCAGTATGTTTATTCAGCAGAGGTAGACTGCGTGACGACCGGCTCTTCCACACGAGCTATGTTTGACATTCTGCTAAGGCACACGAAGAAGCACACACGAATGCAGAGATATCGCAGTAGACTGGTGCAATACATAAACGCCCACATACAACCTATTGACCATTTACATAATCAGAATCTTGGGACTGCTTCAGTACAATATTTACTGAACCTGAGCCCAAGTTAAGCACCAGCTTCATGACTTGTGTGAGCAGCTATTGATCTCAGTGCCACTCAGCTTTAATCACAAGCGAACAGCTTCCACTCAAGGGACACTTTAGCCACTTCACCATCACTGAAAAGCTTGTACGGGCCTCTCCCAAAATGAACAACTAATTAGTTAACTTTGCTACTTCAGAGAAATGAGTTTGTTGCTGCTGCTGTTGTTTCACAGTCTTATAAATATATTAAAGCAGCTGCATACGCAACTTCACCAGTTATGAAGTTAAGTAATAAGCCTAGATTAAGTTTTTCACAGTAACTGATGGGTTGAACACACACTTTGTACTCCGCACTGATAAATTTTGAATATCAGGGCAGAAATCAAATGACTGCTCACCATGCACTGCAGTCAAGTAAACCTGTCAAACAAAACCCGTATACATCTAATGTGTATTTGGATACATTTCATATGGCAGCACTAGAGTATACAGTACATCTGGGATTACACACACCAACAATCTGCCAGTCATCCAAGGAAAGCCAGTAATTTGGGCAGCCTTATCTGGCTTTCAAAACCAAACACGCCAGTATGCATACAGTGCACAAGGAAAAGCCTTTTCCTCCATTCTTCTCTAAAATGACAGAAGCAGACAAAAGCAGCTTCTCATTCCTGGCCAGCAACTGTCAGTCATTTTATCAGTTGTCTTTGCATTAGCAAGCTAATTAACATTAGCTCTGTGAGTTTTTAAAAACTGCGACTCCAGCTGACTTTATAATGAAAATGAGAAACCTGCAAAAGGGCAATCAAATACACGCTTGGTGGCTCCATGCATTCAGTGCCAAGTAATGATGCACAAAACCAGGCAAAAAGCTAACACCCTTATCAGTTGGTGATCTATAAGAAAGAGATATGGAAATAAAGAATGCATGGGTAGCTAACTGGTCTTAGTATTATAATACCATAATAAAAAAAACTTAAATATAAGTAAGCATCATTCTTACTTCCACGTGCACACTGCCTCAGCATGAGCAGAAATCCAAAGCTTGAAAGACCTGCTGTGCCTTGGTACAGTTACTAAGCTGTGAGTGGACACTGGTAAATGGAGGAGAGATTTAACAAATGGTCAATTGCTGTGTTTATCTACTTTAATTCAGTCAATCTGAAAACGCTGTTGGACAACCACTATAGAGGTCAGTGGATTTAGGTTCAGAGTTCAAATTCTGAAAGTGACAAAGTGTGTACTGCTACAGCTACAGCTGCTGAGGAGAGCGCTGCTCAACTTTCTATTCTTGACAATGTTGCACTGACAGATTTGCTGTGAAAAGCAGAGTTACTCACATGCATTGTACTTTCTTACCTTTCTCCACAGTGGTGACACCCATAGATGGCTGACCCAGGCTGGCCTTCGTCTCCCACTTGCCCTCATCTGGGTGGTACATCTCCACAGAGGCCAGTGGTGTCTGCTGCTGATTCATGCCCCCAAGCACCATGATCTGGCCCCCCAGCGCCACAGCTGAGGCCCCCGCCCTCGCAGTGGGCAGCGGTGGCAGCTGGCTCCATGTCTGGCTCTCTACATCCAGGACCTCAACGCTGTCCAGGGGCATGCCAGTCTCGCTGCAGCCCCCCAGCACGTAGACCAGACCTTCGTGGTAGACGGGAGTGCAGTAGACGCGGCGCTGCGACATGGGGGGGAACTGCTCCCAGTAGAGGGACTTGACAGGACTCACCGCCATCTCCTGCACGGGCATGTCTCCAGGACCGAGAGGAGGGGACGCACCATCACACACACTGTGCCAGGGAGGAGGAGAAGGAGCGGGGTGGGGGGGTGGGGGGCGGTGGAGTGAGGGGGTACACCAAGGTGGAACAAAACTGAGCGAGAGCAGATGAAACAAGCAGAGGCACAAGCTTGTTTCTGTCTGTCTGGATGACCGCCTGAACCCCTGTATACACAGAGGGAAAGATACAGGAGAAAGTGAAAGATGGATAGAGGGAGTATGTGGGGATGGAGAGGATATGGATGCTAGCAGGTGAAAGAGGAGACAGAAAAAGGAAAAAACAGAGAGAGGGAATGAGGAGAGCGTCCAACTCACTCCTAACCCAGATGTCACGACTCCCTCTCTATTCAAATGTTTTATTCATCTGGCTGTTGGTGTTTTGAGCTGTGAAGCCATCTGCCTGTAAATCCCCCCTATTCCTTTCTGTCCTTCTCCTCTTCACTGCATCCTCCCAACAGGATATTTTGGTTAAAGTTTTGGCACGAGCATATTCCTGGGAAAAAAAAGATGCTTGCCGAGGGTGTCCTGAAGCTGAATACTTAATCCCAAAAAAACCTCAAAGTCAAGAGCGAAGGAACTGAAAAAGAGAGCGGGGAGAGGGCACTGGATCAAAGACCAAGTGAGAGAGAGAAAGAGAGTCACAGAGCACTGACCTTCACCAGTGCCCTGATGATCCAAGAGAAAGCCTTTACGGCAGAGAATTTTATACCTTCAAACAAAAGGCAATTATTGAGAGCTACCAGCCCCCCTCAGCTGCAGCTCTGCAGTTCTATTTGCACCCTGGTGATAGAGTCTACAGTGAAAAAAAGTCCATTAATAAATGAACCAAATTCTTTAAAGGAAAACTCTACGGGAGTGTAATGACTGTAAGACTTCCATGCATTTTAAGAAAGATTTTCTTCCCTTAATTAAACAAGAACTCCAAATCCTGGAGCGTCGTTCTATGACTTGCTGTCAGGCACAGTGTCTTCTCAACTATGTGCTTCGCAGCTTCCTGGTAGCTTTGGAGAAGATGAGGCTCCCTCGGCGAGGCCCAACCTGTAAGAAAAGACAACACAGGATTAGAAGTGGAATCGGAGTATAAATTAAGAGGTAGAATGAAATTCAAGGGAAAAAAGAACATCCTGTTCATATGCTCAACAAATGTACGCCAGACTCCTTTCAGTGGTTATATACTGACTAACAAGTCAGTCATTTAGACCAAAAACAGCACTGCGGTAAAACAACGGAAGGTGCCATGTTGTTGTGGGCCGTGTTGCTTCAGGTACTGCCAACACAAAGAAATAGTCCAGGAGGTTCAGTTTGAGGATCTGTGATTTTGAAGGCTTACCAGATGCCACTTTACAATTCTCTGAAAATCTCTAAATCACAGTAGTATGGCTGACTAATCGTTCATCGAAGCGAATCAAGAGCCATGACGTAAAGGTGAATATTACTGTTACGGCTGTATGTTTTGTGGTGCTCTGTTTGTCTGTTTTTCTCTCCTGTCTTATTGGTAGCTTCACCTTTGGTACCTGATGAGCTATCAGTGAGCTGCACCTGGCATCAATGAAGTGCTTAACAGCTCCTTTGCCAGCATCACAAGGCAGAGGCTTCTAGAGTGGGACTGCTGAACATGCTGCCTCTCAAGCTTGTTTCTTTGTTCTGTTTTTGACTTTGTCTTTTGTAGTCTTGATTTAGTCTCGGCTGTTTTGATATGTTTTTATGTTAATAAAAACATTTTATGTTAATAAAAACATATCAAAACAACCAATAAAAACATATCACCCAACACAACTGGGGCATAACAATTATGAACATAATTTCACTCACTTAAGTTCAAAGATCTGTCACTGACTATGAAACTCATTCACTTCCAAGACAAAAGATTACAGTGCTGTTGAAATTCACTTCAGTGCATAGAAAAGTAACACTGTGATAATTGGGCACTGATTCTGGCTGTCCTCAGCTCAGTAGTATGTTCAGTCTGTTGCTATTACAAGCTGTTATGTTCAGTTCAGTTCAGTACAAAACGATTACTGTTCATGAGTGGGCTACAGGATTCTCTATAATTCTCCATAATTGCAAATTATCCCCAAATAGAATCTGATCAATAATTACTCAATAAAGCTTTAAATTAGTAAATGTAACATCCTCCTCTTGATTTCCTGATTTTCTATTACTTATTGCTTCTACAATTTTCCTACATGGGTGATTCAAGACTGAGAAAACTGGGTCAGAACAAGTAATCCTGTCAGGTCTCAACATAACAGCATCGCATTCAGATTAACAAAGCATGTTATAATCAGCATCATATTCATACTGTTGACAGCAATGAGATGTCTGCTGCCCTCTGTGTGTCTCTGTGTGTGCATGTGCGTGCGTGGTGCGTGTGTGTGTGTGTGTGTGTGTGTGTGTGTGTGTGTGTGTGTGGTGGAGACACAGCAGGAGGCGAGCACACTGTGACCTGAGGTTTGACAGGTAAATGACATTTAGCAGGTGGGAGTAGAAAAAGAAAGTTAGAAAAGCAACACAGTCTCTCTCTCTGGTCCCAGTTTTTCCTCTGCTGTCCTCACACTCACACACTGTACAGCACTGTATATTCATAATTAATGATGCCTTCTTCCTGGTCCTAATTAGTGTCCTGAGCCCTGTGGACACACTGACCTTTTACAAGCAGAGAAGTTACTGTGTGTCCATATCTACAATACGTGTATGCATGGATGTTAAATGAGCCTTTGAACATCTTTGCATTTATGTGCATATAAGTGTGTCTACAGCAGTGAAAAGAAAGGACTGAAAAAAAAGCTTAGGATCATCACACAAACTGACAGGGGTAGGTCACCTTAAAAAAATATTATTATTCCAAGGTATTGTTGCAAGAACTATATTCAGAATGCTAAAATAAAATACTGAAAAAACATGAGAAGTTTGTTTTGTTGTGGCCTGTAGTTGTTACCCTCTTCTTACACTGCTTACATATTACTGTGGTTTGTTGTAGTTCTGACCTTTAATATCCAAACCACTTCCTCACAACCACAGTTGCTCTGTTTTTTGAAACTTGATATGGAACAGCCCTAATATTTGATGAGGGGAAGTGAAGATGATGTGACTGCATCACTGGACTGTGCTACTTTATAATCCAGGTGTTGGGTTGGATTCACTCCTTTTTCGAAAACACCCTGTGATCATGGTTTATCATGGCTTTATGATTTTGCATTACAAATCTATGAAGAACATATTATACTGCTATTGTAGGTACAGACTAAATTCATAAGCGGTCATAGAAAAAGAGTCTTTCTCCACAGGGTTTGAATTGTGAATTCTAATGCCATTATCTGAAACTATCAAGTGAAGTCACTTGAGTCAGTGTATATTGGTTGAAGTATTAATATTTTTGATTATTCTAACTGTTTCCTAATACAACTACTGACACTGCTTTGTTTCCTGATTTTTCCACAACAGGGCGTGAGGTAGCGTAATGTTCTTCTTTTTACTTGACTAACATCTTTGTGAATGAAACTTGCGACATAAGACGACTTGAGATACAAAGCATCTACTGATGTCTCTAATTAAACCAACTCAAATTAAAGCTGAGGCTCTGCACTTAAATGCAGTGTCCCTTTGTTTAATTCCACAGTAAATGTGCTGAAGCACAGCGCCTGAAGAACGTCTGGGCTGTTGACGACAAAATGATCAATCAGTTCTTCTGAATGCCTAGCTAAACATGAACATGTGGTATTCATCAAGTTGAAACAAGAAATTTCTGACAAGTTTGTTAAGTTTTTGTGTGTAGTGACAGTAGCTTATTTCTGTTCCACTCACACACTGCTAAGCTGCTAGGACACACAACATTTCCCTCTGAGCTTGCCCCGTGTGAGTGCGTGGTAAGAACAGTAAGCTGGTGGCCAAGAGCAAACGAAAATACAGGCAAATCAGAGATGTGAGACTGTGATTGTGGATGACCAAACCAGAATAATCCCCATATGATGAGTCCCCATCTGTGTGGTGAACAAGAAAGAACGAAGGTATTATATGTCCTGAACACAAGGCAGTTGAGCCACAAATCTCACTGCGACCATATCTGGCAGCATCGTGTGTTCCCTGTATTTGGCATTCTTAGACATTATTTGTTATTTGTGTACAGTCATAATATAGCTGTGCACAAAAAAAGCTCAGCATCTACCAACCAGGAAACCGTTTGAAACGGTGTATATAACATATACATATATAATAATAATAATCTATTTTCTCAAAATGTACCATATCACTGTGAAGTCTCAGAAAAAAACAGAAACACATTGTATTCTTGTATTCTCGATTCAAAATCTGTTCTCTTGATTTACTTATTTATTAATTAGCTCTCTCAAATTAATAACTATAATCACTATATCCTGACAAACGATTACTTATTTTGGTAAATATGTGTGTGTAGATCAACAAGACTAAGAGGATGTAAAAAATATCATAACTAACTCAGTTTTTAGTTTTTCTTCTATTATTTGTTAGTGTTCTGTGATTCTGGGATGCAAGCCCAAGCCTACTGTTTTGTTGTAATATAGGAATTCTGCCATAAACATGCTTTTAAACCATGAGGAAATACATGCGGCAGGGTGGTTCATTTGATGTGAAGTGTGCGGGTTAAGTCTTGCTGCTAAATTTAACATCTGAAGCTTATCATAACCGCGCACCTACATCCCCCACACCTACGAGAGCAAAGACGACATCCGTCCTTCCTGTAGGTCTCTACAGCTTCCAGTGAGTTTACCAAACAGATTAGTAGACATGGCAAACTCCAAATTATGCAGATGTATTGGATTTAATTCATTACCAGAAAATCGTCTCTCTCCTTTCTCACTCAGTCATCCCAATGCTGTGCTTGATGATGCCAAAAGTAGGTGACTTAAAGGCCAAGATATTAAGAATTAGTAAATTGCCTGTGCTGAAAGTACTGTAGGTATTTTATTTAAGGATCTAATTCAGCAATTTCATTATATAATACCAGTAACCTAAAGACTACAAATGTGCTACCACTGCTCAGCTGCTAGAGATTATTATATGTTCTGGTTATCAGCCGTGGATTGTGCCATGTTTGAGCATGCATGGCAGATGTGACTGTGACCATGACTCCCTGGGGTGCTCTGTCTCTGCAAGCAATACATGCTGACGGCCTATACAGCGAGCCAAAAACTCAATAACAGCTAAATGCTGGGAAACATGGAGTACATTTACAGCTGTATGTCTCCTTTGGGATCCTATAGTTCAGTTTTACCAAGAAAATGTGTATCTGTTCAAATCTATCTGTGGACCAGCTTTACAAAAGACCAACTTCATGCATGATTTTCTCCAGTGTATAACTTCACTGGCAGTGATGTACATTTAGCATAGTCTGTGCCATGACACTCCTGAGCTGTAACCACCACAACACTGAATTCAGATTTATGAGCAGCACCCTTACAGATAATGGACACTTGAGAAAATTGTAAATTATCAAGAAGGCCTATAGAGTCACAAGGACCATGCTAACATGGGAATACAATAATGGATTGTGGCAGAGAGGTTAATGGATGTATGTAGTTACAATCTAAACCCTGTGGGGCCCTCATCCACCAACAGTGACAGTTAAATATGAGTAAATTAGTCGGAGATACCAAGCAGCCCCTTCATTTGGATGATCAAGCAAATCAGTCTAACCACTGATTGGGTACAGTAACGAGGGTATTTTGCTGTGTGTGTGAAATGAGGGTTTAGATGGGCTAATGGATAGACTGATCAGACGAAGATACAGGAATATTCACTTTACAGCAGCTCTAATCAATATTACATGAAAATGCGAAAACAATATGATAACGTCAAAAGGGTCAGTGGTTGTGTTGAATCTACAGAGAATTATCACGTGAATCTGCGGCACCCCTCAGCTTTCTGGCAAATTTAATCTTGTTGTTTAGCTGTCCAGCTGCAATTTTACTGTATCAGTTCACTCTAATAGCATAGTTTTCATTCACTCTAGGCAACTGATTTCCACGCTTGTGTACACCACCTGCTCATCAATAAACAGACACAATTTCCGATGTGCTAGATAATATAGTGGAGCAATTTGCAGCTGAGCCAGATTT
The DNA here is from genome assembly GCF_001640805.2 of Lates calcarifer. Taxonomy (NCBI): domain Eukaryota; kingdom Metazoa; phylum Chordata; class Actinopteri; family Centropomidae; genus Lates; species Lates calcarifer. The sequence continues at coordinate 3,733,466 of NC_066838.1, read as the reverse complement.
TCCCACAGGAGTTGGTAGGAACCAAATACAGAGCTACAAACATGGATTATCATTTGTGGATCACCAGTATCCACAAATGATAATGTTTTTTCCATAATTGCTAGATGTGTGCATCAACTTTACATGTTCACTTTATATGTAGCCAAGCTTATCTTGTAGTAGTCAGCACAGAACCAAAATAGGACATTTACTGTTATCCTGGGAATTGTCTGCTGTAATATACAGCATAGCTGTAAGGGAGGGACATCACAGAAGTTGACCCAAGGGTCTCTACTAAAATAGGAAATATAGTCATCAGCTGGGAGTCCTCCCATGAGAAAGTAACATTGGTTGCATACTGCCAAAAACCTCTGGGGGATATTTTCGGTGTAAGCCCATGATAGTCATTAAGCTGATGCTGCTGCTGATGGTAAGAACAGCTGGAGCTGCTCATTTATAAAGGCATAAATAAGTCACATATTGGCAATTACTCAAGATTAAAATAGTGTACAAAGTCCCTGGGATACTGCCATGTTGGTCAACATATTGTATCAATACTCACCAGAATCCTCCATGTGTAGACTGCTATAGACACAACTAACATTTTAGCACTCTCTACAATAATGTACAGCAGAGAGTGATTACTTTCTGTAAAATAAGTGTAGGCAATCTATGAAGTAATTGTGCCTAAATGTCTCATTTTGTAACCAGTTCCCTGTAGCGAATGTTAGTTTGGAATATCACTTGGTGCTCAGTAATGCTTTAAAAGAGTTTACAAGCTTCTGTTAGTGGGTAGGTATTTCATCAAGATGATAACCACAGACACACTTTAGCTTGTAGTACTGGCAACAGTACAACAGAGCTGCAACCACTGAATCATGCATAAATCACATCTGATTGCAGTTCAGCCTCTAGCCAGCAATGATAAGTTAATTTGAGTGAGGATGTCTGGGCTATAAAGATTTTGTCATGTCACATAGCTACAGCTCTGCCTTATCAAGCTCACTGAGGTCTACAGCAGAAATGAGAAAATTGTTTCTGTGAATTTTTCTAGACTTCTTTGAGGGTGACGTTACCAAGGTCTGGCGGTAACAGATAAGCTTTACAGCCATATATCTTGATGCAGCAACATTCAATTCAATTCAATTCAATTTTATTTATATAGCACCAAATCACAACAAAGGCACTTTTCATACAGAGCAAGTCTAGACCATACTCTTTAAAATAGGTATTTTCAGAGAAAGACCCAACAAATCCCACCATGAGCAGCACTAGGTGACAGTGGCAAGGAAAAACTTCCTTTAAGAGGCAGAAACCTTGAGCAGAACCGGACTCAGGGTGGGCACAAGTATTGTGTATTATAATAGAGTTTTCTATTAACAGTGGAACAAATCTGGCCATCTACATAAACTAAGAGCTCCCTGTAATAATCCTGCTTATAAAACAAGACAATTTATTTTGATTATCCAGAGGATACAAGGCTTAGAACTTTGCTTAAAAAAAGTCATCCACTGTATACTGTAACTTGAGTCAGTGTGGAACGGCTCATACAAAAGCACAGAGAGTCAGTAAGTCAGATCCAACTGCATCAAAAGATTTCAATAATTAATGAAGGTACCTGCTGTGAGCTCTGCATAAAATCACACTGTGCATCAAAAACTGGAGACTGCAGATGCAATACACCTCTACCTGCTGCTGATGACTACAAGTCTTTAACTCAAAAATAGTCCACCTACCACATCAACAGGATATAGCCATAACTGGTAACAAAGTTTGGGGTTTACCGCCCCAGTTTGCAGGGGCACCAAAAGAGGATGCTCACTAATAAAATCCCTTCAGAAGCACTTTGTAAACATACAAATATTAATCTCTGATTTACACCAGCCACCAGTGTGTCATAGGAGTAATATAAAATTTAACAAAAAACAAACAACAGCAAAAAAGAAAGAGAAGCAAAGCGACTCTTTCCATCCTCATTCAGAACAATCACCTACTGGCTGCAGTTAATAATAATAAATAAATAATAAACTCAAGGTGGACACACTAAGCACAGATGCAGACATGCCCACCCCACTGTAGGAAAACTCATGCTTTAGTTTAGCGCGCTTTGCAACTGAACCCACAAGAACAAAACCATCTCTTTTTTCTGTCCCCAGTGCCTCTTATAATGAAAACAATCACGACATGGCTGTTTCCAAACTCCAGTGAATATTCTCTTAAATCTGTTCTACTGCTACTGACAGCATGTATTTGCTTTCATTGCATATTCTCATGGTGAGAGAGAGATTTGTCTTGCTAATGTATAAACATTAAAGAAAAAAAATCTGACAGAATGTATGAGTTGATGTGATCACACTCAAGTGAATTTCCCTCAGCAGAATCAGTGGCAGCACCAATAAAAATCTCAGCAGCTCATACTTATGTTCGTGTAAAAAAAAAAAGTGCCTTTATTGTCTGTAAGCATAATAATAGATGCACTTGCATTTAAACTGAAAATAATGGAGGATGAAGTTGTGGAGGAGGTGATTGAGATGATGAGGAGAACTGGAGATGACAAAGAGGTCTGAAGGAAAAAAATGACAATGAGATAATGACTGATAACTGCTTAAAATCAGAATGCTTGGGAACAATGCTCCCAGTGGTTCAACTGGTATCTTTACTCTGCTCATGTCTTCAAATTTTATTTCCTCACATAAAAATAGGAATCAAGGTGAATCTTTAATTACTGCCCGGTGAATGATGTGAATTTCAATAACAGACTAACTTGATTCAGAAATAAGACCATGAATACTATACTACTGTTTTAAGTGACAAATGCAGCACATACATGTAGGTCCTCTGGCTGACAATCAGCACAGAATGTCACAATTAATTTCCAAATCTCATCTCAAATTTATCGGAGCTTTTCAGTTGGTATTTCAGCTTGAGGGAGTGGGGTGGCTTGCCTGTTAAAGTCAATAATGAAAACAAATGTACAAGGTTTGTTTATTAAAGATATGCAAATCAGTCTCATTGCACCTGCATCTTTTGTTTGAGATACAGTAAGGAGTACTGGAGCATGGCACAATAAAATAAAATCCCTCTACCTTGAGTCAGCAAAGTTTGCAGTTTAGAAATTGTGTTTTTTCAGCAGTGGTCCCCAAATTGTGCCTGGGGTGCCTTCAGGATGGGCCAAGAGTACCACAAGATTTATCATATCATCGTTCATTCATTGTACTTTTTAAATAATGCTTCAACACACTGAAAGTTTTTTCAAAAATCAAATCAGAAGTAAAAAAAGAAATATCAAAATGACCATATTAAAAACACAACACTCCTCCCAGCTGGTGAGTTCTTAAGGAGCCCAGCAGCCAGAAAGGATAGGTAATACCAGCGTATTAGGTCCAATGCTGTGCTTGTGTAGTGGAAAACTTCTCAGATACACACACACACACACACACACAAACTATGTATTATTTGTTTACACTGACAGGTTTATGTTCATTTTGGGTGTCAACAGCCTGCTGCTGTATATTTTACTTTGTCACAGTCAGAAAGTGAAGTGCATCTGATGAAAATAAAAACTGTCCTCAAATCACTGCACTTTAATTAATATAATGAGCCCTTTGCCAAGGCCTGACGCCATCCCCTCTTGTTCTAAGTAGAAACTCACATGTCCAGCTCCTTTTAAGAAACGGTTATTTTCAACATGGCCTGCTTTGTACAACATAATTAACATGAGGGATTCATGGGTGATGAAAATAAATAACAGAAGAAATCCAGCTGCTTGTACACATCACTGGTGTCTCCCACTGTTATTTCTTGCTTTGCTGTTGGCTAGACGCTCTGAGCCTCAGTGAAAGCTTCACATGCTTCTCTGGTTTTGTGAGACATTGTGCTTGAGAGTTTTGTTGTTTGGTCTTTGATTCGTGGTTAAGATTTGTAGTGCCAAGAAAGTTGGACTATTAGGGTCCCCTTAACTCAGAGGGATAAAGTTCTCACTAGTGATAAACTCTTGTGGCTCTTTCATTCATGATCTTACAGGGCTTCATGATCTTACAGGGCTCTAAAGTCAGAAAGTAAATACTCTGGAAGAGGACAGAACCTTAGAGGTTAGGGAAGGAGGTTTTAGCTATTTAAAGAAGTGCTCATGAGCTTTTCTGTAACTACATATAACATAGGAGAGCAGGCTTTCAGTCGACAGTTTTGACTAATTTTCAAAAGGTAAAAACAAAAACAAACATACAAACAAAGAAAAACTGGGCTGTAACAAGTCCTAAGTTCAACTTATGACAGTTTCTGACAAGCTAAGTTTATTGATCATGCACTCTTACTTATTCCTATGTAAATCACTTTGAGTTGCCAATTGTATGTGAAGAGCGGCCATAGAACTTGTTTAGGCCAGAAAATGCTCATTAATGGGGTCAAGAATTCTAGGTTTGGAGTTGGTGATCTGCTGGTATCCTTTCCACACAGAAACAGAATCCCTGGCTGAGAACTGATGGTGTAGTTTCTCAGAGTGCATCTCTCACCTGCGTGCCAAATATATATTTGGCCTCTCTGAACCTTTCCCTGTCTCCACTCTTGAATGCCTCCTCCTTCTCCTGCGGTATTCATCTGAACTTAGCTGTGAACCAGGCTTTGTCAGTGTTGTAACTCACCCTGGTCCATGATGGAATACAGCTGTCCTCACAGAATCTGACTTATTATGTCACAGCATCTGTGCTCTGATCCAGGTTATAATAAACCAGGATAACTTACCAAAAAAATTAACCAAGTGGCTGCTGGCAGACAAGCCTGCAGTTTGTCTACTCTGCAAGTGGACCCTCTGTGCAGTGCACCTTCATTAATGGGGTTTAAAATGTTGCATATCACATGCATTGGATGGTTGCAACGATGATGTTCTGTGGGAGGGGCCAGTCCAACAAGAAGATGGGACTTACAGTAGTGAGCGATGAGTGATGACCCAGACACCTGTGAGGAACCATAGGCTATATAACAGACTGTTGCTGTCATCTAATGTGTTCATTTTTATTAGACTACAGACTGTCATTGTACATTTGCTATTAAATGCACTTTTAATGAACTTCTAAGTTAATGCAGCTTGTGCTAGTACTTGTAACAATTTGAAATATGAAGTACAGCATTTTTTCAGTTGATCAGGTTTTACTGAGTTACGTAATATTTTGAATTGTTGACCAGCTGTATTTTGACAGTGTTCTACCTGTATAATCACACTGTATATCTGCCATATTTTATCCAGTGTTTCTTATCTTAAAAAAGTATTTTTCCAGAAACCAGTGTTTCAGTAGGGGGTGGGGGGTCTTATAATCAGGGTCATCTTATATTCCATATTGCACATGAAGAGTTATTGATAAACAAGACTTACTACTCATAGACCCTTAAGAAGCAAGTTGGCTCAACAGTTGACTCTTGCCAGCAGATCTCACCTCTAAACAGGATGTGTGCCAAAACCTATTGAGACATCCTCTGCAATAAAAAGGTCAAAGATGTTTACGTTTCACCTCCCACAACCCAGAGCAAGGGAGTCTCTCCACGCAGAGACTGTGAAGTGCATTGAGACAGGCGCGTAATCACAGCAGCTACTCTGCCTGCTTCAGCCTCTGCTATGAATACTTAAAAGCATTTTTAATTTCCTCTCGGCTATTTCATCATGAAGGCTGTTTTCTAATGCACTGAACAATTAGTTGAAAGCCAAGTCCACCCCGAACCCAAAATAGTTCAAGACAGCCTTTCGCTGTGCCTTCCCTCTCATTTTCCCTTCCTGCAGCTCTGCTGCTTGCTGCATCCCAGATTCAGCCTGAAAGTTTGATGCTGCTTGTCATTCATAATTTAAATCTGATGTGCATTGTGTTCTGGTTCCCCACTTCTACGTCCTCCTCCCCCAGTTCATTATTCTCCTGAGATTTCCTCCCCTTTCTGTTTCTCAGTCCTTTTACTGTCACCTTCCAGTTCCTGTTCAATGTATCATGATGACTGCCATGTACAGACCATGTGACCAGGGGGGCTAACTCACCACTGATAACTGATGTAATTTAATAAACCATTATAATGAAAGGTGTAGTTACAGCTCAAGAATAGTGTGACAACTGTCACTGGCATATCCTATCAACTGTAGCTGGCTGACGTTAGCGAATGAATGTTAGCATTTAACATTTGTTGGTTAAAGACTCAGTCCCAGGTTGACTCTGTATAAAAGAACCCTATAAAGTACCAGCTTTGTTCTTGAATTTCTATATTAGCTAGCTGTGTTTTTATAATGTGTTAATATACAGAATAATGTTTTTTTCTCAAGTTACCTGTGTGCTTCAACATGTGGATAAAGCTAATGGTTGTTCATCTGTGCATGGTTCTGGTTGGTAATTTGTAATTTGTACACTGTAAAACTGCAGTTCCCGGAAGCAGCTGAGTGAACTGTCAGTTGGTCATCAAATTGTTTTTTGAAACTTTAAAAGAGCTCTGCAACATTTGTGTGCAGGTAACTTTATTACTTGGTTAACTCTGGTAGTGATTTTGTTTGATTGAGTTATTTTCCTTCATTCAAAATACCAAAGGGTTTAAAGTTGTAGTGATGATTGTTGAAGCTACCCAACATTGTAGTAATTTTAAAAGTACAACAACAACTACATTTTACCATTTTCTTCTATTGGGCTGCCAAGTTCATGACTAATAAGTGACTGAGAGGAACTGCCAAAGATATGTATCTGGTCTTAGCTGGTAAAAAAAAAAAAAAAAAGCCTTAAGCAGGTTTGCATGCAAACACACATACTTACAAATTCACTCATATATAAGAATCAGTGGACAGTACTGCACAACAGTACTAATGAGATCTTATATTCTCAGTGCTGTTCAGCCCAAAATATTCGAGGCAGATCAGGGCCAGTGAGCATGGAGTAAATGGTGTGCTTCATTACAGGCTTGGATTCTAGTCTTTTCTATAAAAATCAAGCAGGCATTCAGTTTTTGTGTCCTTCCTGTTGTGCTAAAATTGGTCAGGAGGCTGAATAGAATCAGTCCTCCCAGGCTGCAAGATTTTTGATCAAAGAGATGTTTGACCAAGTGAGATGATGAGAGGGGGGAAAAATATCACTATGGCTCACACAGATCTTGTGTTGGTTACATAAACCTGACCATGTCTGAGCATTATCAGAGTGGCTGGCTTTTTTCGAGTTTGCTGCAAAAAGTGTGCAACTGTGTGTATGTGTGTGTGCGCACCTGTCATGGAAAATAGAAAATAGGGTGTTCATTAAATCATGTCTATCCAGAACCTCAGAGAAAGCCTCTGAGAAACAATGTATTTTCTGGTGATGAAGTAACTTGCATGCATGATAAGGTCTGTTAAAGCCTCATGCAAACCGTGTCAACAAGCTGCTAAATGTGTCCTGCCGCCACTGCCTCCATTGTTCCCAGTGTAATCACAACAACACACATGCTGCTGAGGCAGGCGGCAACAATAACGTGAACATATACGGGACTTTGCTGATTGATAAAGGAACTTTTTTCAACTTGCTGCTACAGCTCCATACATCACCGTGGCAACCACAGAAACAACATGTGATGTGGCAGACAATTTTATTTTTAAGTTCCCTGAATCAGATCCAGATCACTAACCACATTTCCCCAGAACCCCTGACTTATTTTGGAGGCCTGGCTCACTGGCTTTAACTGGAGAGTGATGGAAGACGATGCTTCCTGACTTTTTTTTTTTTTTTTTTTTTCTGCTGTGTGTCTGTATCAGAGACAGATATAGCAGGGCTCCTTTTCACAGCAAAAATGTCTGAATTTAACAAGTACTCAGATGTTCCAGGGTGGAAACTGACTTCTCTGGACTTTTACCACTTTGTGTTATAGGTACAGTCTTAGATGGTTATTTTAGATTTGCCATAGTAAAACTGGAATTTCAAGGTTCTTTTACAGAAGAACAAAAAATTCCATGATTGTTTTTAACTACAGTAATACCTAAACATACACACTTGGAATAGAGTCTTTCTCAACAGTGTTGCATTTAGCTCACTTCATACGTTAGGGACAGTAATTTTCTTACCAATTTAATACTGTTGTTTAGTTGATCTGTCTGTTTTTTAGCTGCCTTTAATGAACACAGTTCCCCATAAGCCCTAAATGTTTGCAGGCTAAACATCATGGCTTGACAGAAAATACAGGTCCCTGATAGAGTTGAGGGGTAGCAGACATTGACAGGATAATGTGGGACTGAATGCTGTTTAGGTTTTAAGAGAGCAGAGATTACAAGCTGAAAGTTGAGAAAAAGAGGTGACCATTGTTGAGTTTTATGGATATGGACAAAACCAAGTTCTGATTATGCTAGTGTAGTTTCTTCATCCATCCATTATCTATACCACTTATCTGTTAAGGGTCATAACAGATAAGGGTAATTTTGGTTTCTACAATAAATAACCTTAGTAATTGAATCGTCGTCCATTATCAACAACAGGTATCTTGATTTTACTGCCTTGTGACAAAAACAAATCCTGGATTCTGCAGTAGCTAAATCACATGAGTCACAAAATAAGTTCAATGATTAGAATTACCCACAAAGCTGAGACAATGCACCGTCATTGCAGGATGACAAGCCTGACAGTCATTTTCATCAAGGCTTGTCAGCAGGATTCTAATGTCTAATTCTGCCCAGCTGTGATCTACTCAGAACACAGAAATTTTCTTTTCATTGTTCAAGACGCAAAGGGATAATATTGATCGCGTACTCCTATGTTTAAACAGGTGGTACATTTGGGTGTGTAGCTGTCATCCTAGAACTGTGTGCTGCCATATACAGGAAGATGAATGCTGAGTCTTGTGCAGAGCCAGCTGTCACTGTAGTCTGAACCTGTGCAGCTGAATTCAGCTTCTCCTCTTGGGATCTTACATGGAAACTATGCAGACATGCAAACTGCATTAGCAGCCTCTAGAAAAGTTAGAGATTATTTCTTCTGAGGCCACACTGAAAACATTTATGTTGAGCTGTTAATACTCTCTGAAGTGTTAAATTGGATGCCAACATTATACGGTGAATCATCCCTGCAGTGTAACACCACCAGGAGGGTTTTATAGAAGGATGCAATTTTTAGGATTGTCATCCCTTCTATTTGCATTGCTCTACACAAACACAATCCATTCCAGTGTATTCCAATAGTGCACTAATACATTAATACCACTATTTTGATCTGGCTCAGACAGACTGGCAATAACAGCTTTGCTGAAGCGATATTATTGATGCCAAGTAGCACAGAATTGAGGTACCAAAATAGCCACTGAGGTACTCCAGCAACAGAGAGAGAAATAGCAATACAAGGCATAATGGGTTGGATAAAAGTTTCAGAGTGTAATTTCAATGTAAGACAAATATCTACAACAAATAAAATGTCTATGACAGAAAGGTGAAGCTAGTGTGTTAAGATCCAGTACCACTAATGGCTGCTAACTACACAGATTTTTTTTTTAAAACTTCAATTAAGAACCATAAAAAACTGACACTAATTTCACTGCTTAGACACTAAACAAAGATCAGAGTGGCAGCTGGTCAGCAGGGAGCACATGTGTAGTGTCCCACCAGCCATAAAGCTTAACTCTGGGTCAGCAAACATTTTAAAGAATATGAATTAGTCTTTACTTTTAAGCATTTTAAAATGAATTTTAAAAATGAATTTAACCACAAAATTAGTTGTTTTGTATTGTCCTTCCTAACAGGTGTCATCCCAGCCATGCTATACATACTAATTTAACACTCTCAACACTGTCCCTCTGATCCCACTTCATTTAATACGAATCAGTGAGTATAAAAAGGTCACAGAAAATAGCACCCTAAAAACTGATAAAGCAATGGGATTCATGAGTGAATCATGAGTCTGTCCCTGTTTGTATGAGCTGTGTTAACAATAACTGTAACTTACTGTCACACTAAACAGACTATGGGCCACTCTATTCTATTCTTTAAGAAAGAAAAAAATCTATTACATCTGTGTTATCAGTAGGTGTTACTTTGAGCTCCAATGTCATTTAGCATCTTCCTGTTTACATCATGTCATTGTACAGTAGCTTTGTTCTTTAACACAATGTTGGCCATTGCTAACACCACTATACGACAGATGAACAGAACAAAGGAGCCATCAACAGTAAGATGGCAGGGCAGGTTAAACTAGACTGATGCCACTTTCTGTATGAAGTCTTGCATATCTGTACTGCTGTAACTATCACAGTAGCTGTAAACCTTTAAGCATTGATCAGAATGTTGTTGGTGATTAACTTAACCAGCTAACAGCTTGAAGCTGCTGTTTGTAAATAAAAGTGATATCTTCTTTTTATTTTACATACATGCTCTTTTTTGTGGTGCAGTTCATTTTTGAGCTTGGCTGCATATATTGGTGATAAAAAGTAAAAATTGTTCATAACAATAAATGCGTATAAACATGGAAAAGCTGCACATGATGGCTATTTCACAAGCATAATTCATACAGCATATGAATTGTTTTGTTCTCATCATCTTTGAAAATTCATTTGGCATCTGGTTGCTGGCACTTTTCTGAAGAAGTTCAATATTCTTCTGTCACACACCAAGTAGTCAAATACTCAAATGCAGAAGTTTGTGGCTCAAATCCTGGCATATTAAACAATATTCAGTAGAGCTTTGGAAATTAATTTTTGATGGAGACATCATTTCCACAACGTGTAGAGATTTTGTTTGGAATTAAAATTTCTAATATCTCCAGAGTTTACAGTATTTATCAATCATTAAATGGCTACTAGGAATCTATCATTATTTACTCCAACTATAACATTCTAACAGTGAACATCTTGGCATGAGTGTCAGGAAAAAGGTTAGCAGTGTGTCCTCCTTACCAGCCAATGTGAGCAGAAGGGAACTTCAAATAAAAAAGCCCTGCCTTTGAAAATGTCCTGAGGTACAGTGATGTATATTGAGATGTGAATGGGTTCTGGCTCAGTCATCCCATCCTCCATAAAGCCTGAGTCACCATTAGACAGGAATTCAATACTGGAACCAGTGACTATAAACATGGGGTGGTGAATTTCTAAAGAGATCAGGGCAACCAGTGTGAAAAAATCATTCAGTGCAACGATTTACACAAAAGCTGAGAGAGACACAAATGCTTGCACACACGCACACACACACACACATGTACATAAACAGATGGTATAGAACCACATGCACACTTATAGCTGAGTCATACTGAGACCAAAAAAGTGTGGAGAGGATGTTCAAAGCAGAGACAGAAAGAGAAGACAAAGAGAGAGAGCTGTAATCGAAAGACTGAGAGCAAAGTGCAAAGTAGTTTCAATTTAAATAAAAGAGAAAGATGAAGGAAGATAAGGAAACTAGGGAATAGAAAGGCTACTAGAAGATGTGACAAAGTAAAAGAGAGTAAGTAAACAGGGAAGAAATGGAAAAACACAGGGATGATGAACGGGAGAAACAGTAGAGGGAGAGGACGGTCACAGTCAATGAGGCACGCAAACAGAGAAAAATCTGTTTGCATGGGAATTATACCAACGCACACTGTCGGCCAGCAGACTAAATGAAAGCGTCTCTCTCCGCCGCACATTTCCCATCAGTCCCACTAAGAGGAACAGCAGGCCCAGTCGGCGCAAATGCCCCTGAGGTTAACTGTCCAATCAGTTGCTCCACTACCGGTCTCCACGGAGACAGCCCAAGTGACATCATTGGGGGTGGTGAAGGCTGGTAGACTAACACAAACTGATAAGCAGTCACGTCACCAGTGCCATGACCCCAAGGGTACAAGACTGTTAGTATTATGTTGCTTGTTTCTCTTCAATCTGGACCCTTTAATCTTCTGAATGTAATCCTCTTTGCCCAGCCTTCACTTTCTTTTTCTCCCTCCTTCTAACAACTGATGGATAATAGCTGCTAGAGAGACTAGAAACTTTAAAATTGAAATGAAATTTGAATGAAATGAAAGTCTCACAAAGGAACATTAATGATACAAAGACCTCATTCATGTATTGTAACAACCACAGTTTGACTGTCAGATAGACTGACTGGATAAAACACACTGCATCATTTTTAAAAAGAAATTCAACACTTGAGAAAAGTCTGAATTTTACGTCAAATAAGAGCTGAAATGTTCAAATGCAACTCTGGGTTCTCAGGCTACAAGAAGTTATCATTGTCACTCACAGTATATCAATGACACAATTGTATCATTGGTATTTGTATTCTACATTTACATGACAATGCATTCTATGTGAGCTGGCTGACTGAACAACAGTATATTCAAAGTCAATTAAAAGCTTCAGTCAGATTAAATTAGGTGATAGCCACAGCTAACCTGAATGAAATGATATTTAATCAAGTCTGCAGTCAAAGGTGGTTGACAAGCTAATACTGTAGCATACCTTGCTAGCTTTGACTTGTCTACCACTGTGAGATATGTGACCAGTAACAGTTCCCCTAGTAGTTAAGAGGGTTACAAATAGGCAATAATTTGTGACAGAAATATCAGATGTATTACTTAAATCAATATTTCAGCTTCATGATCTGCGATTATAAGATTGTTTTATTTATTTACTCTAACATAATATAATAACTAGATATAGTTATTACTGAGTTTATTACTGAGTAGGGGATTTTGTAGTCAAGAAATGAAACAAGTGTGCCAGAACTCTGAGGTAGCAATTTGAATCTTTGGCATTTCTTTCTAGGAAACATTTTATTTTTTGTCAGGTAACATGTATACTGCCACTGATGTATGTCTCAATGAGATATCTGTCTGTGTTTAGTTAAAAAGTCTGAAATTTTCCTCAGGAGGTGGTAGATGTCTACAACAGAGCTAAAGGGAGAATGAATATTGGACACAGTACAAAACATAACATCTGTTATTGCTGGTTTAAATTATAAATATAAGTAAGTGTCTTCATCTTGTTGTGAGTATTTATAATCAGTCCTACTACTGAATGTTTAGAATCCAGAAAATTACACCTGTTGTACACCTCCACCTTCCCTCTATTTATAGCATTTGAAAACAGGGTGCCCCTAGCAGGCCAGTCATTAGCTGTACACACCCATCCACCCTCACTCCCTGACTCTACGACCTACACCCACGTCCACTCTCATTAACCCAGTCTCCTATCTGTGTAAGCTGTCAGTTTTCCTGTCAGGATGATGTTCCCAACACTGGAGTCATCCATCACCATCAGCTCTGAAAACACTCTAGCAGTGATGTCCCTCACTAACCTGCACTACCAGCATGACCTTTTCCTCACTAAAGATAACTCTGACACATGTTCTAATTAATACCCAGAGGTACCAGTCTGAGGAGTCCCGGCATCACGGTCCATCTCAGTCCAGTTGTGCTAATGTAGTATCATTGCTACTGGTCTACAACAGAGCTAATACCACAGTTTGTCTTTTATAGACATAAATTACTCACTTAAAAGACCTTCACTGAAAAACATTTATCTCACGTCATGGAGGGTTTAGTGAGTAAATGTCATTATTCACGGTGGAAAAAAAATCTGTTTGATTTTTTCTCTTTTGTTTTATTATGTTTAAATCCTACAAAATGTGCAAAATCTTTACAGCTGTGGTGCTTTAGAGTAAGGTCTAGAACAAAGTCACAAAGTTAACTGCTTTTGGCAAATATATCAGGTCATGTGTTATTCACGTATCAACATTCATTTTACCATCACACAAAACAAGAAACAATAATGACAACAAATCATCTGAGAGGTATGGGGGCATTTTGGATTTGATTTAAATGTGAAACTGACCTTAAGAAATGCCAGTGCCTCAGAGTAACGTTAGCTTGTCCCTCAAGTGAAGCAGCAGAGGGACCACGAATGAACAGAAAAATTCTACAATAAAGTTTAGCATGAGGCAACATGGAGTTATGTGTGTGTGTGTGTGTGTGTGTGTGTGTGTGTGTGTGTGTGTGTGTGTTTAACTGACAACTATAGAGGCTTCTTTGTGTTCTAGATTAATGTTTGATTTAGCACCATCAGAACAAAGTCTGCATGCTACACCAGCCTGTCATGTACTGAGTCCATCTGTTTATTTGGTAATGCCAGCTTTGAGTTTTAATCTACAACAAGGGTGAGGTCATAGTTCTCACACACACAGACACACACAGAGAGAGAGAGAGAGAGAGAGAGAGAGAGAGAGAGAGACCCTGGGCTGGAGATAATACCAGTGCTTGACTGGTTTAATTGGAACAAGAGGGATGCTGGGTAGGTTTGACTTTTTCTTCAGATCCCTGGAGTTTGAGGGTAAAGTGTCACCACCCTGCAGCTACACACCCAACAATTCTTACACTGAATGTAATACAATATTTCTTTTTAGCACAAAATGAAAAATATTCATCTGAATTAAAAAAGTTGTTTGATATTCACATCATCCATCCACCTCTTTACCACCAAGTCTGAATTGCATCTGTGTAAAACTGAAATTATCTCACACTGATGGCCAGGCTTTTATTACTTATCTTATTTTAATGGTCTCACCCTGCAGTAATATTGAGTGATGTGCCACCCTGCAGAGAGAGAAGAGGAAGTGAAGCCCACATCTCTTATTGCACCTGAAGTTTTCTCAGAACACAGCAGTGTACTGGTCTGTTCCATGAAGGTGTTAGACTTGACTTTAGAGATACAAGAACATCACTCTGAAATGAGAAGTGGAAAGAAAAATAAAAGAGACAGCTACCTCAACTAAGCAACCAGGAGAAATAGTTAAGTAGGTCAGATTGCTGAAAGAATAAAAAAAAATTAAAGGTTTGGGGAGGTGGGGTGAGGAAATGGGAGAAGATGGGTTGAGACCATTTTTCTATACAGTCTATAATTGAGACATCAGCAGTGGGGAAAATGTCTCCTCATAGAGAGCAGGTGAGAGCAGGTTGTAAACATAAACAGAAATATATCAGCAGATTTAGAAAATGTCACTGATTGTATTTCTTCCTCTGTCAAAGGCTGCCTGGAAACAAGACTTCAACATGTAAGAAGTGCGTCAATGAAAAAAGTGACTAAGAAAGCCAGAATAATGAAGAGGTGAAGGCTGAGACTGGAATCTGTAGGACTCAGAGCTGAACAAGAGAAATTCAGATAGTTGCTTCAAAAACATATTTCTGCTTTATTAGATTTGATGCTGTGAAGAAAGACAAAGCAGATGGCAGTATGTGTGATATGTACCTTTGCTCACTGAGTCACCAGCAGAACATCCCGCCAAATTAATGGTCACACACCTTTATCATATCATAGGCTGCACTCCAGTCTGCCATGCTGGTGTGTCTCATATAGCACCAAGGGTGGAGAAACACAACTAAATGCAGTGAGTGGCTGTCAGCTCAAACATTAACAGGTAGTATGACTGAATACTTCTCAATGAGAGAGGATTGCACTGAAGTATAGTAAACAAAGGTAAAACATAGGGAAAATTTTGAGTATAAAATAGAACCTTCTGTCTATCCTATACACCAAACTAAAGGCCTAATTGTGGTCCCTATAGTGAAAAAAAAACAAATAACACATAAGCTTCACAGACTACACAGGACAGCTCTGAGCCTCAATTCAGAGCTTTGGAGAAAATAAGAAAAATACAGTGACATGAAATGTTTAACCACAAGATTCCAACAACTCTGTTTTTCTCGTTCACACTCAAGAAACAGCCAAACCACCTGCTAGCTATGCGTTTGAAATTGATGAGAGGCAATGATCCTAGTTTGACTCTGTTGGTTATTCATGAGCAGCAAAAGACACAGACCAATTTTATATTCATCAAAAGCATAAAAAAAATAACTGAGCAGTGCTTCTTATTCAAAAACCAAAAAGAAGTGTCCAATTGTAAATGTGCAGTCACCTGAGACCATAATGAACTGAACCACAGCCCGTTTCTTTTTCATCATTCTGCCAATTCACAAACATTAGCTGCAGCTAAGTAAATATGCTGGTTACTGTTGATATCATAACCAACGAAATCAACAGTTACCAGCTTAAACCTTGTGTTGCTACAGCTTGTTAAGACAATTAATTATATAGAGGTATTAAATTTGATGATCTTGTGATTTGAAAATGGCACTCTGTCAAGTCATGATTTCAATGCAAATTCAATTCATTCATCTAACTCATCCCAGAGGTACAAAAAGCCACAGGAAATATCTGTGTGTTATCACTCTCTGTAGTTTGTCATTGTGCTTCTGCACATGGCAGCTTTTTACCACATTAGCTGCTGATTCGTGCAGACAGAAACAATTTGTGCTATTCTGTGTACAGAATTAATGGTTTGTAAACCACACCCATCTGACAAGACAAGCACTGCTCTAATCTGGTTTTGAGCGCACCAGTTCATTTTGTAATTGCCTCCCTCTGCTATCTGATTTAGATTCCCCTCTCCACGCCTGTAGCCTCTCATTTTTCTGGCATTCTTACACCTTACGGGCCAAAGCCTGAAATGAACCTGAAAACATCATTTTCTGTTATTACAACATGTTTGTTTTGTGTGGTTTTTGCCATCATTTCTACTGGGTATGATAATGACATAATTGCAGAGATCTGGGAACAATTGGCACAGTCAGATGAGGAAAGAAACAGCAGTCTAATTATCAGACAGGTTATTAACACAAGCCAACAGTTTACAAAACCTCTTCACTGGAGGTAAAACTGAATGTGAGTGCACCTGATATATTAATAATCCATTCTGCATTGGAAAACCACATATACAGTTTTGTCTTAATGTACTTTGACTGAGTACATTAGGTCAAAGTTGAACAGAACATGAATTCTAATGGATGTTTTGATGATTAATAATTTTAATACAGTATGCCTCCATATTCCCTTAAACATACTGTGCATCTGGCCAAGTTGAGTGTTTGTCAGGCTGCTCATGTTTCTTTCCCCATCAGACCTATTTTTAGCAAAGACACTGCAGTTCTAGGTCTCAGCAATTACATCTGTAGAGTTTTCTCTTAGACAAACGAACTGTTAACATTCATTCAGTCTTTCTCACCAGAAGGCACTGCATCTGTCCTTGAGGCTTACCAAACATGTTGAATGCATTTTCTTTCCTCCTGAAGCACTTGCAAGGCCATTTTTAAACCTGAATCATTTATATCCATGGTTGGTAGGGGTGTAACAATTCTCTAAATCCAGGGTTCAGTTCAGACCTAGACGTTTGAGCCATGGTTTGGTTCATAACTCAGTTTTCTTTGTTTTGTTTTTATCAAGGTGGGAAAACCAAAATGTTCCCACGCGGCTGATTTGAACTGCCTGGGACACTGTCGCATCTATATATTTTATCCAGGTTTCTGAATGCTGCCGACTACTTGCGCAGGCAAAATTTAAGCCGAGTCACTCAACGGACACCTGCGTAATGGCAGCAATGAAACTTCTGGGGCGTTGAAGTAACAGAATTTTTGTCTTTCAGGCAATGAAAAAGTTAAATGCACTTAGTAATTTAGATAGGAGAAAGCATAGCCTCTCCAAGTCTGTAGCAGAAGCTTACAGGATGCTGGTTTCCTCACATATAGTGGAACAAGTCAGGTCAATAGCCAGAGTCATATTAAGGTAAATGGATGCATAGGTGTCAGATTAATGATTTCAGATTTGCAGGTTTGTGTTTTAAAAATCACAGGTGCCTGTGAATATAGCATGCAGCAATCAGTGACCTTGACATTGGTGTTTATCATGTATATAGGAATGTGTAGATGCAAGTTTCTCTGTGTTCCATTTAAACATATTATCGCAAATATGTTCAAAACCTCATAACCAGGACACAGACCATTGTGAACGTGCTCATTGCTCCATAGCGCTACTAGTGATCTAAAACTCCCCAGGATACCTTTGAGAGTACCTGATACCTGATGTGTACGACCACAAAAACAACAGCCACTTGAAATTTAATTCAAAAGCTAAATGCCATCAATATATATGGCCTTTTCCACTGTCTTCTACATGATCAGCAGACCTCCAGGGTGGGTAAAGATAAGGCACTGTGGTGTTGGTGTGTATGTCTGAGTGTGTGTGCAGGATGCTTGCACAGCTTTCATGGCCAATGGCAGTCCTGAGTCAGAAACATTAAGAGGCTTTCACAGCAGGACAGGACACAGCAGAGGTGGAGCTCGGCACACTGTTTCCTCTTCTAGTCACCTACTTCCCTTGTAAATCTCCTCCTCTCTCCACTCTCCCTCGCTCTGTATAGTTGTTTTCTCTTATTCATGCCGCAGCTCTGTCCATATCTGTCTATCTGCCACAGTGCATGGCCCTCTCCCTTTTCTCTCTTCTTTTGCAGCATGAGCCACAACGGGGCATCTGGGGACTTGCTGTGCCATTCAGCTAAATCTCCCCACCCAGCCCAGCAGTTTCCCAGCAGACGCTGCTTTCTTCCTTAAATAGATAGGATGTAAGGCCGAATTAAGAGAAGAAGCAACAGAGGGGAAGGAGGGAGGGAGAGTAGATGATGGAGGAGAGAGAATAAACAAGGAAAAAGCCAGTGAGGGTGGGTGATGAGACTAAAAGAAGGAGAGGTGGAGATAAAAAAACTGAGAAATGAGTGGGCTAGAGGATAGTTTAAAAAAAAAAAAAGGATAGATGGGAAAAAAATGCAAAAATATATCTGGCTGGCACAGTTATGTTGACTTATGTGCACTGTGGCAGCAAAAGCACAATTCAATAATGAAGGTAATATGAAATAAGAAAAGGATGGTGGTGTTCAGAGAGAAGATGGAGAATAAAAGGGAAAACAAGGGCATGTGATGAAAAACAGAACCAAATGGTTGATGTAGTTTTATTATTACACTAGTCCCTGTGGGCTTGTTATTTAAATATAGAGCTACGATTGCATGAATGTGAATGTAAAACATCAATAATCTATGCTATTCTTAATTTAGTCAAGCAAGATGAAGAAAAGGAGAGAAGCGTGAGAGTGAGCGCTCAGGGAGTGTAAGGAGAGTTACATATTTTTTTGTAATACAAATGATCACAGCAACCTTGTAAACATTTGCAGATGAAGTGTGACCTAGATGTCTTACTTAACCAAGAGGACACAGAGATTAAATCATCACCAACTGGTGTGATTCCAAAAGTTATTAAATTATGAATATATTAATTATTCATCAAGTGAGAGACAGTAGTCAGGCCAGTTATAGCCTTGTTAGAGCACAGGTTAACATGTTTTCAGTCTTTACAGTCTGTCTAAAAGCACATATTGACTGGTCTGAAAAAGGTTACAAGAGCAGGCTTGTGTTACATATCGAAAGTGGTCAGTGAGATCTTTGCTCATCTGATCTGTCAAACATCTTCAGAAAGAGAGCTACTAGATTTCAAAAGCTCAGCTCATGCTGAAGGATGTCCTCTTCATCCTCTGCATGGAGCATTTGAATCTCCACCCAGTAGGGAGAAGCTCAGATAACCAGGTGCCATCAAACTGTTAATGCTCAGAATGAGTCAGCTGATGGTCAGATTATATCAATGGGTGATGATACTGATCTTCTTTTAACCATTTTGTGTGAGGTTTCACTCTTTGTTTTACATTTTGTAATATGTTTCATGTTCAAGGCTGTAAATGTTCTGTTTAGCTGCAAGACTTTTTTTTCGTTAAACAACTTACTTTATGATGAGCTAAGCTAACTGTCTGCTGGCTGTAGCATCATATTTAACAGACAGATATGAGAGTGGTGTAGCTCTTCTCACAGTATGTAAAGAAAGCAGTTAAGAACATTTCCAAGTTGAACACTAGAGCTAACTGACTACCAGATCATCAAAAACACTCACAGCAATCTAAAGTGGTTTTCCATTTGCTTACTATGATAGGACATTTCTTTTTATTCTTTTGTCTCCTGTTAATACCTCTAATGTTAATGGTTCAGATCTCTGCTGTGAAAAACAACCATCTTAAAATAATCTTTAAATTAAATTTCATATCCCACTCGCTAGACTGGAACAAACTTAGCCAGCTGTTGACATAAGTCAGCCTAAAAGACGTAATATTTGTCCATGCTTTATGATCAGTATCAGTTACCCAGTCTTACACGTCTTAGTATCTCTACCAAACTGAGACACTAATATTTTATTGAAGAATGGTAGAAGGTCAATGGTAACATAAGAATCTGATACCTAGAAAATAGAGAAGAGAGCAAAGGCTGTTTTACAAACTGTTACACATTACAAAGCCCATCTGTTAGATATACATAGTACATTTAGTAGACTTAGATCAGCTGCAGGACTTGTTGTGTGCAACATTTGCAAACTGACATTAAACAAAGGACAGCTGGGGTGATGGGATGATGAGACGAATGGCATTAGTTTTGCAGGAATTTAGTCAATTACAAAGAGCTGGACAAAATTCTGACCGGCCTCGAGAGGTAAATTAGGGAGCTTACCAGAGTCATTTGGATTCATCATATATGAACCTATCTATGAGCTCCCCTTTCAAATGGAGAGGGTCCTACAGGGACCTACAGGATCCATCCTGGTGTCCTTAGAGGCTGCTGGTCAGCTCTAACATGGCTGCATACAAGGAGAAAAGAACAAGACCTCAGGGACCAGTAATGAAACATTAAGGAGGAGAGGGGCATAATGAGTAAGAGAGCAAAATAAGAAAAGAGCAAAAGGGTGAGAGGCATGCAGTAAGAACACAGATCCCATGTGAGGGTTAACAAAAGTGATGAAACCAGCACTTTGCATGCTGCATACAGAACGGCTCTGGGGCTGAATGCCAAAGAGATTTTCTCCTCACAGCTCTTCTCAGAGTATCAATTAATCTCCAGTGAATTATGCTGTGTGCATTACAATCATTACACTCAAACACAGCAAGTTCTCCATAGACATATGTGAAAGGTCAGCGGGCAAAGTCCTTCAGGCTGGGAGCAAAGCAATTTTTCACTATTTTCACTAATTTTATACAGTAAAGTCATAGTTGTTGTGTCTAGTGTGTAAAAGCCATAAGACATTCTCATAATAAATCCAAGCTTCCTCCTTGATGGAGGGGTTCACCCAACTTTTCTCACCCCTCTGGTAGCTGGTATCGAAGGCAATGTTTCTGGTGGCAGCAATCACATGAAACGATCAAACAGCAATCAGTTCCCATGAGCTGATGTATCCTGCTGCCTCTGGCAAACTTGAAATAATGCCCATACTCCATGTGGCAGCAGTCACACAAAGCAATCACACAGCGGCTTGTTTCCTCCGGTCTGAGTCTGTGCCTCTGGCAAATACAAAAGTGGAAGCAATCATACAAAATAATCAAATAGCTATGTCTCTACTGATCTGGATTCTCTCACTACCGAAGTAATACTTTGAGCCATAACAATAATTATTTAATTAAATCCTTCTCCCCTCCTCTAAATTGCTCCTACCGCTGATGTCCCTGCAAAAAACTGACAAAAACATGTTTTTCACTCATTCCACTGAGGAGGTCTTTAATTTGGCTGAATATGATCACCTCCTTATTTTATATCATATTATGGATGATTACGACTGAACAAAAGTCACACACGGATGTATGATGTCACTGCGTTCAGCTTTACCAAGGCCACTATCCATCAAACTTCTGACAATTACACTTCAGCACAGGCACAAAGACGTACTTGCTGAGAGGGAAGAAGATTAATGCAGCTTATTCTTCCCTATCAGCAAGTACGTGAAGCATCTCATTCCAACTTGCAGTGAAGTGTAACAGTAACCTTTAAGGGCAACTCTTGAGTAATCATATGATTAACCATAACCACTCATCATGACCCATGATTCAGTATACTGTGCAATAATTAAAAAAAAACAGTTGAGATCATCTCAATATAATTTCTCTGTGGCTGATCTTCAGTATATTTATTGTCACAGTAACAGGCCACCTGTACCTGCCTACCTGAGACAGGTGTGCAGCAACACCTGAAAACAATATTCTGCTCCTAAGAGTGTGAGACAGTTGAAACAGATATGTTTAAGTGATTGAAAAACAGTTACAGTATCTTGTTTTTCAGTTTCTACTACTGCAAGTGATTATAAAAAAAACTGACCGAAAAAACATCCAGAATATCAAAATTCCACAATTACTATGTCATGTGAAAGAAAATGTTAGTGACGACATTCCTTCTATATGATTAACAGAGTTTTAAAAAGCATCCAAATCAATTTAAATGAGCAGGTGTAGTTAACAACATTAACACACATTCTCTGCATCCTGGAACCAGCTGATAATGGGATGCAGCAATCATTAAAATGACAATAGACAACTTTTTGTTTTAACTTCATTATGAAGTAAATGTTAATTAAGTAAGTGTGGAGACTCCAGCAAAAGCAAAATAGCCCCGTTATCACAGGCAACCTGCCTACTAATACCACTGGTTGTTGTACTCTGCTTTTATCACAGCACTGAGATCAGGGTTTCTGGTTCAAATTAGGATTCTTACAGCTGCTT